>NC_069502.1:1235893033-1235950533 GCF_027579735.1 Bombina bombina
TCATGACGCAATAAAATGAAGCATTTTCAGCCCCCGCGAGCCTAACAGCCCACAGGGAAAAAGTCAAATTTTAAGGTAAAATATGTTAAATTAAAATGCATTATCCCAAATATGAAACTGACGGTCTGAAAATAAGGAAAGTTGAACATTCTGAGTCAAGGCAAATAAATGTTTGAATACATATATTTAGAACTTTATAAACAAAGTGCCCAACCATAGCTTGGAGTGTCACAGAAAATAAGCTTACTTACTTACCCCAGGACACTCATCTACATATAGCAGATAGCCAAACCAGTACTGAAACGAGAATCAGCAGAGGTAATGGTATATATAAGAGTATATCGTCGATCTGAAAAGGGAGGTAAGAGATGAATCTCTACGACCGATAACAGAGAACCTATGAAATAGACCCCTTAGAAGGAGATCACTGCATTCAAATAGGCAATACTCTCCTCACATCCCTCTGACATTCACTGCACGCTGAGAGGAAAACCGGGCTCCAACTTGCTGCGGAGCGCATATCAACGTAGAATCTAGCACAAACTTACTTCACCACCTCCATCGGAGGCAAAGTTTGTAAAACTGAATTGTGGGTGTGGTGAGGGGTGTATTTATAGGCATTTTAAGGTTTGGGAAACTTTGCCCCTCCTGGTAGGAATGTATATCCCATACGTCACTAGCTCATGGACTCTTGCTAATTACATGAAAGAAAACCACGCTGCACATCTATTGTACCTACCATGGCATACACCATCACACGTACCCAGCCCATACCCAGCATGGCATAAACAGTCAGGTGTGCCCAATCATACAGCCATCCCAGCATAAACCATCTCACATACCCCAAAACACCCCCAACACATCATACACCCTTACACACTTGTGTACAATCTCTAATGTACAGAGAGTTATCAGACTCTGCAGAACAAGTCAGTGGGCTCCTGTAGGGGCCAAAGTGAGGGAATCTCAAGACTGCAATGAACCAACGTGTGGACAGCAGTGCTGAGCATTTGCAGAGCTTCGTCTATCCATGTGAGGATACCAGGGGACGGCTGATATTACTGTTCGTTGTCATTGCTGACAGTTCCCATCTGCGGGAGACAAAACCTTATGAAAAAGCAAATATAATATAGAAACACAACCAGCGCACGGCTGTACAGACACAGGTAACACACACACAGGCAGCGCACGGCTGTACAGACACAGGTAACACACACACAGGCAGCGCACGGCTGTACAGACACAGGTAACACACACACAGGCAGCACACGGCTGTATAGACACAGGTAACACACACACAGGCAGCGCACGGCTGTATAGACACAGGTAACACACACACACACAGGCAGCGCACGGCTGTATAGACACAGGTAACACACACACACACAGGCAGCGCACGGCTGTATAGACACAGGTAACACACACACACACAGGCAGCACACGGCTGTACAGACACAGGTAACACACACACACACACACAGGCAGCGCACAGTTGTACAGACACGGGTAACACACACACAAGCAGCGCACGGCTGTATAGACACAGGTAACACACACACAGGCAGCGCACGGCTGTACAGACACAGGTAACACACACAGGCAGCGCACGGCTGTACAGACACAGGTAACACACACACAGGCAGCGCACGGCTGTACAGACACAGGTAACACACACACAGGCAGCGCACAGTTGTACAGACACAGGTAACACACACACAACCAGCGCACGGCTGTACAGACACAGGTAACACACACAGGCAGCGCACAGTTGTACAGACACAGGTAACACACACACAGGCAGCGCACGGCTGTATAGACACAGGTAACACACACACAGGCAGCGCACGGCTGTACAGACACAGGTAACACACACACAGGCAGCGCACAGTTGTACAGACACAGGTAACACACACACAGGCAGCGCACGGCTGTATAGACACAGGTAACACACATACACACACACAGGCAGCGCACGGCTGTACAGACACAGGTAACACACACACAGGCAGCACACAGTTGTACAGACACAGGTAACACACACACAGGCAGCGCACGGCTGTACAGACACAGGTAACACACACAGGCAGCGCACAGTTGTACAGACACAGGTAACACACACACAGGCAGCGCACGGCTGTATAGACACAGGTAACACACACACAGGCAGCGCACGGCTGTAAAGACACAGGTAACACACACAGGCAGCGCACGGCTGTACAGACACAGGTAACACACACACAGGCAGCGCACGGCTGTACAGACACAGGTAACACACACAGGCAGCGCACGGCTGTACAGACACAGGTAACACACACAGGCAGCGCACGGCTGTACAGACACAGGTAACACACACACAGGCAGCGCACGGCTGTACAGACACAGGTAACACACACACAGGCAGCGCACAGTTGTACAGACACAGGTAACACACACACAGGCAGCGCACGGCTGTATAGACACAGGTAACACACACACAGGCAGCGCACGGCTGTACAGACACAGGTAACACACACAGGCAGCGCACGGCTGTACAGACACAGGTAACACACACACAGGCAGCGCACGGCTGTATAGACACAGGTAACACACACACAGGCAGCGCACGGCTGTCCAGACACAGGTAACACACACACAGGCAGCGCACGGCTGTACAGACACAGGTAACACACACACAGGCAGCGCACGGCTGTATAGACACAGGTAACACACACACACACAGGCAGCGCACGGCTGTACAGACACAGGTAACACACACACAGGCAGCGCACAGTTGTACAGACACAGGTAACACACACACAACCAGCGCACGGCTGTACAGACACAGGTAACACACACACAGGCAGCGCACGGCTGTACAGACACAGGTAACACACACACACACACACACACAGGCAGCGCACGGCTGTACAGACACAGGTAACACACACACAGGCAGCGCACGGCTGTATAGACACAGGTAACACACACACAACCAGCGCACGGCTGTACAGACACAGGTAACACACACACAGGCAGCGCACGGTTGTACAGACACAGGTAACACACACACAGGCAGCGCACGGCTGTACAGACACAGGTAACACACACACAGGCAGCGCACGGCTGTACAGACACAGGAAACACACACACAGGCAGCGCACAGTTGTACAGACACAGGTAACACACACACACAACTAGCACACAGCTGTACAGACACAAGTAACACACACACAGGCAGCGCACGGCTGTACAGACACAGGTAACACACACACAGGCAGCGCACAGTTGTACAGACACAGGTAACACACACACAGGCAGCGCACGGCTGTACAGACACAGGTAACACACACACAGGCAGCGCACGGCTGTACAGACACAGGTAACACACACACAGGCAGCGCACGGCTGTATAGACACAGGTAACACACACAGGCAGCGCACGGCTGTACAGACACAGGTAACACACAGGCAGCGCACGGCTGTACAGACACAGGTAACACACACACAACCAGCGCACGGCTGTACAGACACAGGTAACACACACAGGCAGCGCACAGTTGTACAGACACAGGTAACACACACACAGGCAGCGCACGGCTGTATAGACACAGGTAACACACACACAGGCAGCGCACGGCTGTACAGACACAGGTAACACACACACAGGCAGCGCACAGTTGTACAGACACAGGTAACACACACACACAGGCAGCGCACGGCTGTATAGACACAGGTAACACACATACACACACACAGGCAGCGCACGGCTGTACAGACACAGGTAACACACACACAGGCAGCACACAGTTGTACAGACACAGGTAACACACACACAACCAGCGCACGGCTGTACAGACACAGGTAACACACACACAGGCAGCGCACAGTTGTACAGACACAGGTAACACACACACAGGCAGCGCACGGCTGTATAGACACAGGTAACACACACACAGGCAGCGCACGGCTGTAAAGACACAGGTAACACACACAGGCAGCGCACGGCTGTACAGACACAGGTAACACACACACAGGCAGCACACGGCTGTATAGACACAGGTAACACACACAGGCAGCGCACGGCTGTACAGACACAGGTAACACACACAGGCAGCGCACGGCTGTACAGACACAGGTAACACACACACAGGCAGCGCACGGCTGTACAGACACAGGTAACACACACACAGGCAGCGCACAGTTGTACAGACACAGGTAACACACACACAGGCAGCGCACGGCTGTATAGACACAGGTAACACACACACAGGCAGCGCACGGCTGTACAGACACAGGTAACACACACAGGCAGCGCACGGCTGTACAGACACAGGTAACACACACACAGGCAGCGCACGGCTGTATAGACACAGGTAACACACACACACAGGCAGCGCACGGCTGTCCAGACACAGGTAACACACACACAGGCAGCGCACGGCTGTACAGACACAGGTAACACACACACAGGCAGCGCACGGCTGTATAGACACAGGTAACACACACACACACAGGCAGCGCACGGCTGTACAGACACAGGTAACACACACACAGGCAGCGCACAGTTGTACAGACACAGGTAACACACACACAACCAGCGCACGGCTGTACAGACACAGGTAACACACACACAGGCAGCGCACGGCTGTACAGACACAGGTAACACACACACACACACACACACAGGCAGCGCACGGCTGTACAGACACAGGTAACACACACACAGGCAGCGCACGGCTGTATAGACACAGGTAACACACACACAACCAGCGCACGGCTGTACAGACACAGGTAACACACACACAGGCAGCGCACGGTTGTACAGACACAGGTAACACACACACAGGCAGCGCACGGCTGTACAGACACAGGTAACACACACACAGGCAGCGCACGGCTGTACAGACACAGGAAACACACACACAGGCAGCGCACAGTTGTACAGACACAGGTAACACACACACACAACTAGCACACGGCTGTACAGACACAAGTAACACACACACAGGCAGCGCACGGCTGTACAGACACAGGTAACACACACACAGGCAGCGCACAGTTGTACAGACACAGGTAACACACACACAGGCAGCGCACGGTTGTACAGACACAGGTAACACACACACAGGCAGCGCACGGCTGTACAGACACAGGTAACACACACACAGGCAGCGCACGGCTGTATAGACACAGGTAACACACACACAGGCAGCGCACTGCTGTACAGACACAGGTAACACACACACAGGCAGCGCACGGCTGTATAGACACAGGTAACACACACACAGGCAGCGCACGGCTGTACAGACACAGGTAACACACACAGGCAGCGTACAACTGTACAGACACAGGTAACACACACACAGGCAGCGCACAGTTGTACAGACACAGGTAACACACACACAGGCAGCGCACAGTTGTACAGACACAGGTAACACACACACAGGCAGCGCACGGCTGTACAGACACAGGTAACACACACAGGCAGCGTACAACTGTACAGACACAGGTAACACACACACAGGCAGCGCACAGTTGTACAGACACAGGTAACACACACACAGGCAGCGCACAGTTGTACAGACACAGGTAACACACACACAACCAGCGCACGGCGGTACAGACACAGGTAACACACACACAGGCAGCGCACGGCTGTACAGACACAGGTAACACACACACAACCAGCGCACGGCTGTACAGACACAGGTAACACACACACAGGCAGCGCACAGTTGTACAGACACAGGTAACACACACACACAACCAGCGCACGGCTGTACAGACACAGGTAACACACACACAGGCAGCGCACGGCTGTACAGACACAGGTAACACACACACAGGCAGCGCACGGCTGTACAGACACAGGTAACACACACACAGGCAGCGCACGGCTGTACAGACACAGGTAACACACACACAGGCAGCGCACGGCTGTATAGACACAGGTAACACACACACACAGGCAGGGCACAGTTGTACAGACACAGGTAACACACACACAGGCAGCGCACGGCTGTATAGACACAGGTAACACACACAGGCAGCGCACGACTGTATAGACACAGGTAACACACACACACAGGCAGCGCACAGTTCTACAGACACAGGTAACACACACACAGGCAGCACACGGCTGTACAGACACAGGTAACACACACACACAGGCAGGCAGCGCACGGCTGTACAGACACAGGTAACACACACACAGGCAGCGCACGGCTGTATAGACACAGGTAACACACACACACACACAGGCAGGCAGCGCACGGCAGTATAGACACAGGTAACACACACACAGGCAGCGCACGGCCGTACAGACACAGGTAACACACACACAGGCAGCGCACAGTTGTACAGACAAAGATAACACACACACAGGCAGCGCACGGCTGTACAGACACAGGTAACACACACACAGGCAGCGCACCGTTGTACAGACACAGGTAACACACACACACAGGCAGCGCACAGCTGTACAGACACAGGTAACACACACACAGGCAGCGCACAGTTGTACAGACACAGGAAACACACACACAGGCAGCGCACAGTTGTACAGACACAGGTAACACACACAGGCAGCGCACGGCTGTACAGACACAGGAAACACACACACAGGCAGCGCACAGTTGTACAGACACAGGTAACACACACACACAACCAGCGCACGGCTGTACAGACACAGGTAACACACACACAGGCAGCGCACGACTGTATAGACACAGGTAACACACACACAGGCAGCGCACGACTGTATAGACACAGGTAACACACACACACAGGCAGCGCACGACTGTATAGACACAGGTAACACACACACAGGCAGCGCACAGTTGTACAGACACAGGTAACACACACACAGGCAGCGCACGGCTGTACAGACACAGGTAACACACACACACAGGCAGGCAGCGCACGGCAGTATAGACACAGGTAACACACACAGGCAGCGCACGGCTGTACAGACACAGGTAACACACACAGGCAGCGCACGGCTGTACAGACACAGGTAACACACACACAGGCAGCGCACGGCTGTACAGACACAGGTAACACACACACACGCAGCGCACGGCTGTACAGACACAGGTAACACACACACAGGCAGCGCACGGCTGTACAGACACAGGTAACACACACAATGGCAGCTCACAGTTGTACAGACACAGGTAACACACACTGGCAGCGCACAGTTGTACAGACACAGGTAACACACACACAGGCAGCGCACGGTTGTACAGACACAGGTAACACACACAGGCAGCGCATGACTGTACAGACATAGGTAACACACACAGGCAGCGCATGGCTGTACAGACACAGGTAACACACACACAACCAGCGCACGGCTGTACAGACACAGGTAACACACACACAGGCAGCGCACGGCAGTATAGACACAGGTAACACACACACAGGCAGCGCACAGTTGTACAGACACAGGTGACACACACACAGGCAGCGCACAGTTGTACAGACACAGGTAACACACACAGGCAGCGCACAGTTGTACAGACACAGGTAACACACACACAGGCAGCGCACAGTTGTACAGACACAGGAAACACACACACAGGCAGCGCACAGTTGTACAGACACAGGTAACACACACAGGCAGCGCACAGTTGTACAGACACAGGAAACACACACACAGGCAGCGCACGGCTGTACAGACACAGGTAACACACACACAGGCAGCGCACGGCTGTACAGACACAGGAAACACACACACAGGCAGCGCACGGCTGTACAGACACAGGTAACACACACACAGGCAGCGCACGGCTGTACAGACACAGGTAACACACACACACACACACAGGCAGGGAGCGCACGGCTGTATAGACACAGGTAACACACACAGGCAGCGTACAACTGTACAGACACAGGTAACACACACACAGGCAGCGCACAGTTGTACAGACACAGGTAACACACACACAGGCAGCGCACAGTTGTACAGACACAGGTAACACACACACAACCAGCGCACGGCGGTACAGACACAGGTAACACACACATAGGCAGCGCACGGCTGTACAGACACAGGTAACACACACACAGGCAGCTCACAGTTGTACAGACACAGGTAACACACACACAGGCAGCGCACAGTTGTACAGACACAGGTAACACACACACAGGCAGCGCACAGTTCTACAGACACAGGTAACACACACACAGGCAGCGCACGGCTGTACAGACACAGGTAACACACACAATGGCAGCTCACAGTTGTACAGACACAGGTAACACACACTGGCAGCGCACAGTTGTACAGACACAGGTAACACACACAGGCAGCGCACGGTTGTACAGACACAGGTAACACACACAGGCAGCGCATGACTGTACAGACATAGGTAACACACACAGGCAGCGCATGGCTGTACAGACACAGGTAACACACACACAACCAGCGCACGGCTGTACAGACACAGGTAACGCACACACAGGCAGCGCACGGCTGTAAAGACACAGGCAGTGCACGTTTGTACAGACACAGGTAACACACACACACAGGCAGGCAGCGCACGGCAGTATAGACACAGGTAACACACACACAGGCAGCGCACGGCCGTACAGACACAGGTAACACACACACAGGCAGCGCACAGTTGTACAGACACAGGTAACACACACACAGGCAGCGCACGGCTGTACAGACACAGGTAACACACACACAGGCAGCGCACGGTTGTACAGACACAGGTAACACACACACAGGCAGCGCACTGCTGTAGAGACACAGGTAACACACACACAGGCAGCGCACAGTTGTACAGACACAGGAAACACACACACAGGCAGCGCACAGTTGTATAGACACAGGTAACACACACACAGGCAGCGCACGGCTGTACAGACACAGGTAACACACACACAGGCAGGGAGTGCACGGCTGTACAGACACAGGTAACACACACACAGGCAGCGTACAACTGTACAGACACAGGTAACACACACACAGGCAGCGCACAGTTGTACAGACACAGGTAACACACACTGGCAGCGCACAGTTGTACAGACACAGGTAACACACACTGGCAGCGCACAGTTGTACAGACACAGGTAACACACACACAGGCAGCGCACGGCTGTACAGACACAGGTAACACACACTGGCAGCGCACAGTTGTACAGACACAGGAAACACACACACAGGCAGGGAGTGCACGGCTGTACAGACACAGGTAACACACACACAGGCAGCGCACTGCTGTAGAGACACAGGTAACACACACACAGGCAGCGCACAGTTGTACAGACACAGGTAACACACACACAGGCAGCGCAAGGCTGTACAGACACAGGTAATACACACACTGGCAGCGCACAGTTGTACAGACACAGGTAACACACACACAGGCAGCGCACGGCTGTACAGACACAGGTAACACACACTGGCAGCGCACAGTTGTACAGACACAGGAAACACACACACAGGCAGGGAGTGCACGGCTGTACAGACACAGGTAACACACACACAACCAGCGCACGGCTGTACAGACACAGGTAACACACACACAACCAGCGCACAGCGGTACAGACACAGGTAACACACACACAGGCAGCGCCCGGCTGTACAGACACAGGTAACACACACACAACCAGCGCACGGCTGTACAGACACAGGTAACACACACATAGGCAGCGCACAGTTGTACAGACACAGGTAACACACACACAGGCAGCGCACGGCTGTACAGACACAGGTAACACACACACAGGCAGCGCACAGTTGTACAGACACAGGTAACACACACACACAGGCAGCGCACAACTGTATAGATACAGGTAACACACACACAGGCAGCGCACGACTGTATAGACACAGGTAACACACACACAGGCAGCGCACGACTGTATAGACACAGGTAACACACACACAGGCAGCGCACAACTGTATAGACACAGGTAACACACACACACAGGCAGCGCACGGCTGTACAGACACAGGTAACACACACACAGGCAGCGCACGGCTGTACAGACACAGGTAACACACACACAGGCAGGCAGCGCACGGCAGTATAGACACAGGTAACACACACAGGCAGCGCACGGCTGTACAGACACAGGTAACACACACAGGCAGCGCACAGTTGTACAGACACAGGTAACACACACACAGGCAGCGCACGGCTGTATAGACACAGGTAACACACACACAGGCAGCGCACGGCTGTAAAGACACAGGTAACACACACAGGCAGCGCACGGCTGTACAGACACAGGTAACACACACACAGGCAGCGCACGGCTGTACAGACACAGGTAACACACACAGGCAGCGCACGGCTGTACAGACACAGGTAACACACACAGGCAGCGCACGGCTGTACAGACACAGGTAACACACACACAGGCAGCGCACGGCTGTACAGACACAGGTAACACACACACAGGCAGCGCACAGTTGTACAGACACAGGTAACACACACACAGGCAGCGCACGGCTGTATAGACACAGGTAACACACACACAGGCAGCGCACGGCTGTACAGACACAGGTAACACACACAGGCAGCGCACGGCTGTACAGACACAGGTAACACACACACAGGCAGCGCACGGCTGTATAGACACAGGTAACACACACACACAGGCAGCGCACGGCTGTCCAGACACAGGTAACACACACACAGGCAGCGCACGGCTGTACAGACACAGGTAACACACACACAGGCAGCGCACGGCTGTATAGACACAGGTAACACACACACACACAGGCAGCGCACGGCTGTACAGACACAGGTAACACACACACAGGCAGCGCACAGTTGTACAGACACAGGTAACACACACACAACCAGCGCACGGCTGTACAGACACAGGTAACACACACACAGGCAGCGCACGGCTGTACAGACACAGGTAACACACACACACACACAGGCAGCGCACGGCTGTACAGACACAGGTAACACACACACAGGCAGCGCACGGCTGTATAGACACAGGTAACACACACACAACCAGCGCACGGCTGTACAGACACAGGTAACACACACACAGGCAGCGCACGGTTGTACAGACACAGGTAACACACACACAGGCAGCGCACGGCTGTACAGACACAGGTAACACACACACAGGCAGCGCACGGCTGTACAGACACAGGAAACACACACACAGGCAGCGCACAGTTGTACAGACACAGGTAACACACACACACAACTAGCACACGGCTGTACAGACACAAGTAACACACACACAGGCAGCGCACGGCTGTACAGACACAGGTAACACACACACAGGCAGCGCACGGCTGTACAGACACAGGTAACACACACACAGGCAGCGCACGGCTGTACAGACACAGGAAACACACACACAGGCAGCGCACAGTTGTACAGACACAGGTAACACACACACACAACTAGCACACGGCTGTACAGACACAAGTAACACACACACAGGCAGCGCACGGCTGTACAGACACAGGTAACACACACACAGGCAGCGCACAGTTGTACAGACACAGGTAACACACACACAGGCAGCGCACGGCTGTACAGACACAGGTAACACACACACAGGCAGCGCACGGCTGTACAGACACAGGTAACACACACACAGGCAGCGCACGGCTGTACAGACACAGGTAACACACACACAGGCAGGGAGTGCACGGCTGTACAGACACAGGTAACACACACACAGGCAGCGTACAACTGTACAGACACAGGTAACACACACACAGGCAGCGCACAGTTGTACAGACACAGGTAACACACTCACAGGCAGCGCACGGCTGTACAGACACAGGTAACACACACTGGCAGCGCACAGTTGTACAGACACAGGAAACACACACACAGGCAGGGAGTGCACGGCTGTACAGACACAGGTAACACACACACAGGCAGCGCACTGCTGTAGAGACACAGGTAACACACACACAGGCAGCGCACAGTTGTACAGACACAGGTAACACACACACAGGCAGCGCAAGGCTGTACAGACACAGGTAATACACACACAGGCAGCGCACGGTTGTACAGACACAGGTAACACACACACAGGCAGCGCACTGCTGTAGAGACACAGGTAACACACACACAGGCAGCGCACAGTTGTACAGACACAGGTAACACACACACAGGCAGCCCACAGTTGTACAGACACAGGTAACACACACACAGGCAGCGCACAGTTGTACAGACACAGGTAACACACACAGGCAGCGCACAGTTGTACAGACACATGTAACACACACACAGGCAGCGCACAGTTGTACAGACACAGGAAACACACACGCAGGCAGCACACAGTTGTACAGACACAGGTAACACACACACACAGGCAGGTAGCGCACGGCAGTATAGACACAGGTAACACACACACAGGCAGCGCACGGCCGTACAGACACAGGTAACACACACACACAGGCAGGCAGCGCACGGCTGTACAGACACAGGTAACACACACACAGGCAGCGCACGGCTGTACAGACACAGGTAACACACACACACAGGCAGGTAGCGCACGGCAGTATAGACACAGGTAACACACACACAGGCAGCGCACGGCCGTACAGACACAGGTAACACACACACAGGCAGCGCACAGTTGTACAGACACAGGTAACACACACACAGGCAGCGCACGGCTGTACAGACACAGGTAACACACACACAGGCAGCGCACGGTTGTACAGACACAGGTAACACACAGGCAGCGCACGGCTGTACAGACACAGGTAACACACACACAGGCAGCGCACGGTTGTACAGACACAGGAAACACACACACAGGCAGCGCACAGTTGTATAGACACAGGTAACACACACACAGGCAGCGCACAGTTGTACAGACACAGGTAACACACACAGGCAGCGCACAGTTGTACAGACACAGGTAACACACACACAGGCAGCGCACGGCTGTACAGACACAGGTAACACACACACAGGCAGCACACGGCTGTATAGACACAGGTAACACACACACACAGGCAGCGCACGGTTGTACAGACACAGGAAACACACACACAGGCAGCGCACAGTTGTATAGACACAGGTAACACACACACAGGCAGCGCACAGTTGTACAGACACAGGTAACACACACAGGCAGCGCACAGTTGTACAGACACAGGTAACACACACACAGGCAGCGCACGGCTGTACAGACACAGGTAACACACACACAGGCAGCACACGGCTGTATAGACACAGGTAACACACACACAGGCAGGGAGTGCACGGCTGTACAGACACAGGTAACACACACACAGGCAGCGTACAACTGTACAGACACAGGTAACACACACACAGGCAGCGCACAGTTGTACAGACACAGGTAACACACACACAGGCAGCGCACGGCTGTACAGACACAGGTAACACACACAGGCAGCGCACGGCTGTACAGACACAGGTAACACACACACAGGCAGCCCACAGTTGTACAGACACAGGTAACACACACACAGGCAGCGCACAGTTGTACAGACACAGGTAACACACACAGGCAGCGCACAGTTGTACAGACACAGGTAACACACACACAGGCAGCGCACGGTTGTACAGACACAGGTAACACACACACACAACCAGCGCACGGCTTTACAGACACAGGTAACACACACACAACCAGCGCACGGCGGTACAGACACAGGTAACACACACACAGGCAGCGCACGGCTGTACAGACACCGGTAACACACACAAAACCAGCGCACGGCTGTACAGACACAGGTAACACACACACAGGCAGCGCACGGCAGTATAGACACAGGTAACACACACACAGGCAGCGCACGGCTGTACAGACACAGGAAACACACACACAGGCAGCGCACAGTTGTACAGACACAGGTAACACACACACAGGCAGCGCACGGCTGTACAGACACAGGTAACACACACACAGGCAGCGCACGGCAGTATAGACACAGGTAACACACACAAAGGCAGCGCACGGCAGTATAGACACAGGTAACACACACACAGGCAGCGCACGGCTGTACAGACACAGGAAACACACACACAGGCAGCGCACAGTTGTACAGACACAGGTAACACACACACAGGCAGCGCACGGCTGTACAGACACAGGTAACACACACACAGGCAGCGCACGGCAGTATAGACACAGGTAACACACACAAAGGCAGCGCACGGCTGTACAGACACAGGAAACACACACACAGGCAGCGCACGGCTGTACAGACACAGGTAACACACACACAGGCAGCGCACAACTGTATAGACACAGGTAACACACACACAGGCAGCGCACAGTTGTACAGACACATGTAACACACACACACAACCAGCGCACGGCTGTACAGACACAGGTAACGCACACACAGGCAGCGCACGACTGTATAGACACAGGTAACACACACACAGGCAGCGCACGACTGTATAGACACAGGTAACACACACACAGGCAGCGCACAACTGTATAGACACAGGTAACACACACACACAGGCAGCGCACGGCTGTACAGACACAGGCAACACACACACACCGGCAGGCAGCGCACCGCAGTATAGACACAGGTAACACACACAGGCAGCGCACGGCTGTACAGACACAGGTAACACACACAGGCAGCGCACGGCTGTACAGACACAGGTAACACACACAGGCAGCGCACAGTTGTACAGACACAGGTAACACACACACACAACCAGCACACGGCTGTACAGACACAGGTAACACACACACAGGCAGCGCACGACTGTATAGACACAGGTAACACACACACAGGCAGCGCACGACTGTATAGACACAGGTAACACACACACAGGCAGCGCACGGCTGTATAGACACAGGTAACACACACACAACCAGCACACGACTGTACAGACACAGGTAACACACACACACAGGCAGCGCACGACTGTATAGACACAGGTAACAAACACACAGGCAGCGCACAGTTCTACAGACACAGGTAACACACACAGGCAGCGCACGGCTGTACAGACACAGGTAACACACACACACAGGCAGGCAGCGCACGGCAGTATAGACACAGGTAACACACACAGGCAGCGCACGGCTGTACAGACACAGGTAACACACACAGGCAGCGCACAGTTGTACAGACACAGGTAACACACACACGCAGCGCACGGCTGTACAGACACAGGTAACACACACACAGGCAGCGCACGGCTGTACAGACACAGGTAACACACACAATGGCAGCTCACAGTTGTACAGACACAGGTAACACACACTGGCAGCGCACAGTTGTACAGACACAGGTAACACACACACAGGCAGCGCACGGTTGTACAGACACAGGTAACACACACAGGCAGCGCATGACTGTACAGACATAGGTAACACACACAGGCAGCGCATGGCTGTACAGACACAGGTAACACACACACAGGTAGCTCACGGATGTACAGACACAGGTAACACACACACAGGCAGCGCACGGCTGTAAAGACACAGGCAGTGCACGTTTGTACAGACACAGGTAACACACACACAGGCAGCGCATGGCTATACAGACACAGGTAACACACACACACAGGCAGCGCACGGCTGTACAGACACAGGCAGCGCACCTTTGTACACAGGCAGCGCACGGCTGTACAGACACACGCAGCGCACGGTTGTACAGACACAGGCAGCGCACGGTTGTACAGACACAGGCAGCGCACGGTTGTACAGACACAGGTAACACACACAAAGGCAGCGCACGGCTGTACAGACACAGGTAACACACACAGGCAGCGCACGGCTGTACAGACACAGGTAACACACACTGGCAGTGCACGGCTGTACAGACACAGGTAACACACACACAACCAGCGCACTGCTGTACAGACACAGGTAACACACACACAGGCAGCGCACGGCTGTACAGACACAGGTAACACACACAGGCAGCGCACGGTTGTACAGACACAGGTAACACACACACACAGGCAGCGCACGGTTGTACAGACGCAGGTAACACACACACAGGCAGCGCACGGTTGTACAGACACAGGTAACACACACACAGGCAGCGCACGGCCGTACAGACACAGGTAACACACACACACAGGCAGGCAGCGCATGGCTGTACAGACACAGGTAACACACACAAAAGCAGCGCACGGTTGTACAAACACAGGCAGTGCACGGCTGTACAGACACAGGTAACACACACACAAAGGCAGCGCACGGTTGTACAGACACAGGTAACACACAGGCAGAGC
This sequence comes from Bombina bombina, assembly GCF_027579735.1. NCBI lineage: Eukaryota > Metazoa > Chordata > Amphibia > Anura > Bombinatoridae > Bombina > Bombina bombina. Next base: position 1,235,909,200 of record NC_069502.1, read on the forward strand.
ACGGTTGTACAGACACAGGCAGCGCATGGTTGTACAGACACAGGTAACACACACAAAGGCAGCGCACGGTTGTACAGACACAGGCAGCGCACGGTTGCAGAGACACAGGCAGCGCACGGTTGCAGAGACACAGGCAGCGCACGGTTGGACAGACACAGGCAGCGCACGGTTGGACAGACACAGGCAGTGCACGGTTGGACAGACACAGGCAGCGCACGGTTGGACAGACACAGGCAGTGCACGGTTGGACAGACACAGGCAGCGCACGGTTGGACAGACACAGGCATACATGTTTTTCTTTGCATACATGTTTTGTAGATTATCCATTTATATAGCCTATACAGCTTTTTTTTATTTTTTTATTTAAAGTATAGTTTTGCTTATTTTTTAAATAGCATTGTGCTGATTTTCAGACTCTTAACCAAGCCCCAAAGTTTTAGGAGAATACTGAAGTCTACCTACTCCAGCTTGCTCCTGTTTGTGTCTTTTCATATGCAGAGGAAGGGGAAGTGTCAGCTTTTGTTTTGCTATAGAATATGGGTGTTCCAGTTAACCTTTTCAACAGTGCTAAACTGGGAGCTTCTAAGTAAGTTTTTAAACGTTTTTTCATCTAAATGGGAGCAGAGTCCACGGCTTCATTCATTACTGTTGGGAAATACAGAACCTGGCCACCAGGAAGAGGCAAAGACGCCCCAGCCAAAGGCTTAAATACCTCCCCCACTCCCCTCATCCCCCAGTCATTCTTTGCCTTTCGTCACAGGAGGACGGCAGAGAAGTGCCGAAGATCGGAGTAGACTTATGGAGGGTAGTACTCTTCGGATTGGGACTGGAGTTTTAAGTAGTCCTGTCAGCCTCTCAGTGAGAGCCTGGGTGAAAGTTAGAGTCTGGAGATGCAGGGAGTCTTTCTGCGAAACCATCCCGACTCAGATTAACAGCTCCACAAGCAATCAGCGTTGACGAGTTTCGCTGCCTGTTCTTTACACTCAAGTCCATGGCAGAGGCGACGCTACTATCTGTCACACTTGAAGGGCCGTGTTCCTGTTCCACGGCGTAGATTCTGGGAAGATCGTTTAATTTTTTATTACATAATGATAACACAGAAGACAGGATCACAGTGTGACACCTTTTATCTTTAAAAAAATCAGGGGTTAATATTCCTAGAAAGGGGATTATTGAACAGGGGGGTTTATACATGATATTGTTTATTGTGTCATTGTTGCGTTATGTGCGAGATGAGGCAATGTGTGGAACTTTCAGGTGACTTAAGAGAGTATTGTGCGGCCCTTTTTTGGGCGCGTTTTCTCCTTAGGCAGGGGTGGTCCTGCCAGGCACTCTCTCTCTTCCTCTGTTGATCAGCGGCGCAGGAGACGAAAAAGCTTCTGTAGTCCAGGTCATAGGAGATGGTAAGTGCCCTGGCCATTGGAGGTTATAAAGGTGCCTATTTAGTAAGTTAATCTAGTCCGTAATAACAGCACAAGCTATGGAGGACTCTGACGCGTTAGAGGGTTCTCCCTCTTTAACAAGGTCTCATTCCTCTGTTTATTGTGAGGAGGTTCTGGTAGATCAGTCTGCTCAACTATGTTCCACATGCTTTAATAAAGTCACAACATCTAAAAGTAAAACGGATGTCTAGTACTACTGAGCCGTCCACCTCTGAGGGTTCCCCGTCCCATGAGGTGCGTTCCCTGTATTCATCTCCAATTGCACATGCAGCGCCCCAGGGTCCAACCATTACTCCTGCGGGAGAGATTCGTTGGCGGTCAGATTTTGCAGATCAACTGCAAACGGCGGTATTGAAAGTGATCCATGCCTTACCACGTTCTGCTAAGCGCAAACGTAGGGCATATCATGGCGGCCAGGCACAGGGGTTGTCTAGGCCGATGGAAATACTCTTCGGAAAAGGCCCCTTCTGGGTCGGAGTCCGTGTCATCTAAACCTCCGAAAGCGGAGGAGCCTGACTTTAGGTTTAGGATAGAGAATTTGCGCTTTTTGCTGAAGCAAGTGCTTGCTACTCTGGAGGTTCGTCGTTCAAAGAACCCATGGATAAAAAAATTGGAAAACATGTTAAGGAAGATGTTTCAACACACAAGGTTTGTTTGTCAGCCGGCAGCAGCCTTAGCCGCGGTTGTCGGAGCTGCAACATATTGGTGTGAATACCTGTGTGAAACGGTTAAGGGGGAGACTTCCATCGACGAGATAGGCGCTGATGATCTCCAATTCTTTCTTCTGTGATGCCAATATGCAAATTATTCGCCTGAACGCTAAGGTGTCAGGTTTTTCTGTTTTAGCTCACATGGCTCTGTGGCTAAAGTCTTCTGTTCGGTCCAGGATTGGATTCGATCATATCCACGGTTACGGGAGGCAAGTGAGCTTTCCTACCGCAGGATAAGAAGGCTAAGCCTAAAGGATCTACTTTTTGTCCCTTTCGTGCGGACAAGGCCCGGCGCAAGCAGCCCACCGTGAAAGCGACCCAGTCCAAGGGTACTTGGAAAACGGCTCATTCTTGGAACAAGTCTAAGCAGAGCAAGAAGCCTGCCAAGACAAAATCAGCATGAAGGGGCGGCCTCCGGACAAAGTAGGGGGCAGATTATCTCTCTTCTCAGAAGCCTGGTTACAGGACGTTCAGGGCCCTTGGGTTCTGGAGGTTGTCGCCCAGGGTTACAGGATAGGGTTCAGATCCCATCTGCCCAGGGGCAGATTCCTCCTGTCAAACCTGTCTTCAAGACCAGAAAAGAGAGAGGCCTTTCTAGAGTGTGTAAGGATCTCTCCTCTCTCTGCGATATCGTACCAGTATCCCAAGCAGAAAGGGGTCTAGGGTACTATTCAAATCTTTTTGTGGTTCAAAGAAGGAGGGCACGTTGCGCCCGATTCTGGACCTAAAGTGTTTAAACAAGTTTCTGAGTGTTCCATCGACGGCGCTGAGAGTCTTCACAAAGGTTCTGGGGGCACTGCTTGCAGTGGCTAGAGCCAGAGGCATTGCTGTGGCGCCCTATCTGGACGACATCCTAGTCCAGGCGCCGTCGCTCAGTCTCGCAGAGGATCATTTGAGGGTTCTTCTTCTTTTGCTCCAATCTTACGGTTGGAAGATCAACTCAGGAAAAAGTCCCCTGGTTCCCAGGGTGGAGTTCCTGGGCACGATAATAGACTCTATGTCCATGAAAATATTTCTCACAGATCATCGACGCAGGAAGATTGCGTACTCATGTCTTGCCCTTCAGTTCTCCTTAAGCCCCCATCGGTGGCTCAGTGTATGGAGGTGATTGGACTCATGGTTTCCAGCATAAATGTCATTCCATTCGCCAGGTTCCATCTCAGACCTCTTCAATTGTGCATGTTGAGACAGTGGAACGGCGATCATTCAGAGCTATCACAGCAGATATCCATAGATGCTCGGACTCTGCTGTGGACAACTGGGAAGCAGATTTTCTCAGCAGGCAATCCTTCCATCCAGGGGAATGGTCTCTCCACCCCGAAGTGTTTGCAGAGATAGTTCTCATGGTGTCCAGATTCAATTGCAAGCTACCACAATATGGGTTAAGGTCCAGGGATCCCTAAGCAGAGCTGATAGATGCCTTGGCGGTGCCTTGGGAGTACAGCCTAGCTTACATTTTTCCACCGTTACCACTTCTACCTCGTGTAGTGGCACAGATCAAACAGGAGCGAGCTTCGACCATTCTCTTTGCTCCATCGTGGCCGCAGAGGACGTGGTTTGCGGATCTGGTGGGGATGTCATCTCCGCCATGGAGGTTACCCTGTCGCAGGGATCTGCTGGTCCTTTTCAACATCAAAATCTTGATTTTCTGAGGCTGACTGCGTGGAAATTGAACACCTAGTCTTGGCCAAGAGAGGCTTTTCTGAAAGTTTGATTATTACGCTCATTCAGGCAAGGAAGCCAGTCACTCGTCTCATCTACCATAAGGTGTGGAGGACTTACTTGTCCTGGTGTGAGAAGCATGGATATCCTTGGCATAAGGTTAAGGTATACAGGATTCTGTCTTTTCTCCAAAAGGGTTTGGAGAAGGGTCTTGCCGCCAGTTCATTAAAGGGACAGATTTCAGCATTATCAGTCTTTTGGCATAGGAGACTCGCTAAGCTCCCTGACAGCCAATCTTTTGTTCAGGCTCTGTCTAGAATCAGGCCTGTCTTTAGACAGTCTACTCCTCCATGGAGCTTAAACTTGGTCCTTAAGGTATTGCAGAGGGTTCCGTTTGAGCCTATGCACTCAATTGACATTAAGATTCTGTCCTGGAAGGTTCTCTTCCTGTTGGCCATTGCATCGGCGTGCAGAGTATCTGAACTGGCTGTCTTGCAATGTGACCCTCCTTATCTGGTTTTTCATGCGGATAAGGCTGTTCTTCGCACCGGTTTGGGGTTTCTTCCCAAGGTGGTGTCTAACCGTAACATCAATCAGGAAATAGTTGTTCCTTCTTTATGTCCTAACCCTTCTTCTTCTAAGGAGAGGTTACTTCATAACCTGGATGTGGTTCAGGCCCTGAAGTTCTATCTTCAGGCTACCAAGGATTTCAGACAGTCTACATCTCTTTTTGTGGTATATTCTGGGAAGTGCAAGGGGCAGAAAGCCTCTTCTACTTCTTTGTCCTTTTGGTTGAGGAGCTTGATTCGCTTGGCCTATGAGACAGCGGGACATAAGCCTCCTCAGAGGATCACGGCTCATTCAACTAGAGCTGTGGCTTCGTCTTGGGCCTTCAAGAATGAGGCTTCTATGGAGCAGATTTGTAAGGCGGCTACCTGGTCCTCCTTACACACTTTTACAAAGTTTTACAAATTTGATGTCTTTGTTTCTGCGGAAGCTGTTTTTGGGGGAGAGGTTGTGCAGGCTGTGGTGCCCTCAGATTAGGGTCTGCCTTTTCCCTCCCGGATTCATTCAGTGTCCTCTAGAGATTGGGTATATGTTCCCAACAGTAATGAATGAAGCCGTGGACTCTCCTCCCCTTTAGATGGAAAACATAAATTATGCTTACTTGATAATTTAATTTCCATCGAGGGGAGGACAGTCCACAGCTACCGCCCATATCTCCGATGGGCGGACCTAAATGTATTTTATCTTCTGGCACCATTTATACCCTGAGGTTTCTCCTACTGTTCCTTGTTCCCTCGGCAGAATGACTGGGGGATGAGGGGAGTGGGGGAGGCATTTAAGCCTATGGCTGGGGTGTCTTTGCCTCCTCCTGGTGGCCAGGTTCATAATTCCCAACAGTAATGAATGAAGCCGTGGACTCTCCTCCCCTTGATGGAAATGAAATTATCAGGTAAGCATAATTTATGTTTTATACTGGATTTCTAGATCAGCATCTGTGCATATTAGTCTTTATAGCAGTGTCTATTACATGCAGTTAAATGAAAAACAGAATTTATGTTTACCTGATAAATTACTTTCTCCAACGGTGTGTCCGGTCCACGGCGTCATCCTTACTTGTGGGATATTCTCTTCCCCAACAGGAAATGGCAAAGAGCCCAGCAAAGCTGGTCACATGATCCCTCCTAGGCTCCGCCTTCCCCAGTCATTCGACCGACGTAAAGGAGGAATATTTGCATAGGAGAAATCATATGATACCGTGGTGACTGTAGTTAGAGAAATTAAATCATCAGACCTGATTAAAAAACCAGGGCGGGCCGTGGACCGGACACACCGTTGGAGAAAGTAATTTATCAGGTAAACATAAATTCTGTTTTCTCCAACATAGGTGTGTCCGGTCCACGGCGTCATCCTTACTTGTGGGAACCAATACCAAAGCTTTAGGACACGGATGATGGGAGGGAGCAAATCAGGTCACCTAGATGGAAGGCACCACGGCTTGCAAAACCTTTCTCCCAAAAATAGCCTCAGAAGAAGCAAAAGTATCAAATTTGTAAAATTTGGTAAAAGTGTGCAGTGAAGACCAAGTCGCTGCCTTACATATCTGATCAACAGAAGCCTCGTTCTTGAAGGCCCATGTGGAAGCCACAGCCCTAGTGGAATTAGCTGTGATTCTTTCAGGAGGCTGCCGTCCGGCAGTCTCATAAGCCAATCTGATGATGCTTTTAAGCCAACTTAAGTGCTTGAACTCTGTCCATAACCTCCTCATAAGAGGATGCTTGATTGAGCGACTTTTCTAGTTCCTCGAACCAGAAACACGCTGCTGTTGTGACAGGAACAATGCATGAAATTGGTTGTAGAAGGTAACCTTGCTGAACAAACATCTTTTTAAGCAAACCCTCTAATTTTTTATCCATAGGATCTTTGAAAGCACAACTATCTTCTATGGGTATAGTGGTGCGTTTGTTTAAAGTAGAAACCGCTCCCTCGACCTTGGGGACAGTCTGCCATAAGTCCTTTCTAGGGTCGACCATAGGAAACAATTTTTTAAATATGGGGGGAGGGACGAAAGGTATGCCGGGCCTTTCCCATTCTTTATTTACAATGTCCGCCACCCGCTTGGGTATAGGAAAAGCTTCGGGGGGCACCGGGACCTCTAGGAACCTGTCCATCTTACATAATTTCTCTGGAATGACCAAATTGTCACAATCATCCAGAGTAGATAACACCTCCTTAAGCAGAGCGCGGAGATGTTCCAATTTAAATTTAAATGTAATAACGTCAGGTTCAGCTTGTTGAGAAATTTTTCCTGAATCTGAAATTTCTCCCTCAGACAAAACCTCCCTAGCCCCTTCAGACTGGTGTAGGGGCATTTCAGAACCATTATCATCAGCGTCCTCATGCTCTTCAGTATCTAAAACAGAGCAGTCGCGCTTTCGCTGATAAGTGGGCATTTTGGCTAAAATGTTTTTAATAGAATTATCCATTACAGCCGTTAATTGTTGCATAGTAAGGAGGATTGGCGCACTAGATTCACTAGGGACCTCCTGAGTGGGCAAGACTGGTGTAGACATAGAAGGAGATGATGCAGTACCATGCTTACTCCCCTCACTTAAGGAATCATTTTGGGCAACATTATTATCAGTGGCATCATTGTCCCTACTTTGTTTGACACATTCATCACATATATTTAAATGGAGAGGAACCTTGGCTTCCGAACATACAGAACATCGTCTATCTGATAGTTCAGACATGTTAATAGGCATAAACTTGATAACAAAGCACAAAAAACGTTTTAAAATAAAACCGTTACTGTCTCTTTAAATTTTAAACTGAACACACTTTTTTACTGAATATACGCAAAAGTATGAAGGAAATGTTCAAAATTCACCAAAATTTCACCACAGTGTCATAAAGCCTTAAAAGTATTGCACACCAAATTTGAAAGCTTTAACTCTTAAAATAACGGAACCGGAGCCGTTTTTATATTTAACCCCTATACAGTCCCTGGTATCTGCTTTGCTGAGACCCAACCAAGCCCAGAGGGGAATACGATACCAAATGACGCCTTCAATAAGCTTTTTCAGTGGACCTGAGCTTCTCACACATGCATCTGCATGCCTTGCTTCTCAAAAACAACTGCGCATTAGTGGCGCGAAAATGAGGCTCTGCCTATGACTAGAAAAGGCCCCCAGTGAAAAAGGGGTCCAATACAGTGCCTGCCGTTTTTTTAACAAAATTGCCAAGATTAAAATAACTCTCCAAAGTTATAAACCATTAAATATGCTTATATAGTAATCGTTTTGGCCCAGAAAAATGTCTACCAGTCTTTAAAGCCCTTGTGAAGCCCTTTATTCTTATATTGAAAATTAAGAAAATGGCTTACCGGATCCCATAGGGAAAATGACAGCTTCCAGCATTACCAAGTCTTGTTAGAAATGTGTCATACCTCAAGCAGCAAAAGTCTGCCCACTGTTTCCCCCAACTGAAGTTAATTCCTCTCAACAGTCCTGTGTGGAAACAGCCATCGATTTTAGTAACGGTTGCTAAAATCATCTTCCTCTTACAAACAGAAATCTTCTTCTCTTTTCTGTTTCAGAGTAAATAGTACATACCAGCACTATTTTAAAATAACAAACTCTTGATAGAAGAATAAAAACATAATTTATGCTTACCTGATAAATTCCTTTCTTCTGTAGTGTGATCAGTCCACGGGTCATCATTACTTCTGGGATATTACTCCTCCCCAACAGGAAGTGCAAGAGGATTCACCCAGCAGAGCTGCATATAGCTCCTCCCCTCTACGTCACTCCCAGTCATTCGACCAAGGACCAACGAGAAAGGAAAAGCCAAGGGTGAAGTGGTGACTGGAGTATAAATTAAAAAATATTTACCTGCCTTAAAAACAGGGCGGGCCGTGGACTGATCACACTACAGAAGAAAGGAATTTATCAGGTAAGCATAAATTATGTTTTCTTCTGTTAAGTGTGATCAGTCCACGGGTCATCATTACTTCTGGGATACCAATACCAAAGCAAAAGTACACGGATGACGGGAGGGATAGGCAGGCTCTTTATACAGAAGGAACCACTGCCTGAAGAACCTTTCTCCCAAAAATAGCCTCCGATGAAGCAAAAGTGTCAAATTTGTAAAATTTGGAAAAAGTATGAAGCGAAGACCAAGTTGCAGCCTTGCAAATCTGTTCAACAGAGGCCTCATTCTTGAAGGCCCAAGTGGAAGCCACAGCTCTAGTAGAATGAGCTGTAATTCTTTCAGGAGGCTGCTGTCCAGCAGTCTCATAAGCTAAACGAATTATGCTACGAAGCCAAAAAGAAAGAGAGGTAGCGGAAGCTCTTTGACCTCTCCTCTGCCCAGAGTAAATGACAAACAGAGAAGACGTTTGTCGAAATTCCTTAGTTGCCTGTAAGTAAAATTTTAGAGCACGGACTACATCCAGGTTGTGCAGTAGACGTTCCTTCTTTGAAGAAGGATTTGGGCATAAAGAAGGAACAACAATCTCTTGATTGATATTCCTGTTAGTAACTACCTTAGGTAAGAACCCAGGTTTAGTACGCAGGACTACCTTATCCGAATGAAAAATCAAATAAGGAGAATCACAATGTAAGGCTGATAATTCAGAGACTCTTCGAGCCGAGGAAATAGCCATTAAAAATAGAACTTTCCAAGATAACAACTTTATATCAATGGAATGAAGGGGTTCAAACGGAACGCCCTGTAAAACATTAAGAACAAGGTTTAAACTCCATGGTGGAGCAACAGTTTTAAACACAGGCTTAATCCTGGTCAAAGCCTGACAAAAAGCCTGGACGTCAGGAACTTCTGACAGACGTTTGTGTAACAGAATGGACAGAGCTGAGATCTGTCCCTTTAATGAACTAGCAGATAAACCCTTTTCTAAACCTTCTTGTAGAAAAGACAATATCCTAGGAATCCTAACCTTACTCCAAGAGTAACCTTTGGATTCACACCAATATAGGTATTTACGCCATATCTTATGGTAAATCTTTCTGGTAACAGGTTTCCTAGCCTGTATTAAGGTATCAATAACTGACTCAGAAAACCCACGTCTTGATAAAATCAAGCGTTCAATTTCCAAGCAGTCAGCTTCAGAGAAGTTAGATTTAGATGTTTGAAGGGACCCTGTATCAGAAGGTCCTGTTTCAGAGGTAGAGACCAAGGTGGACAGGATGACATGTCCACCAGGTCTGCATACCAAGTCCTGCGTGGCCACGCAGGTGCTATTAGAATCACTGATGCTCTCTCTTGTTTGATTCTGGCAATCAATCGAGGAAGCAACGGGAAGGGTGGAAACACGTAAGCCATCCTGAAGTCCCAAGGTGCTGTCAGAGCATCTATCAGGACTGCTCCTGGATCCCTGGATCTGGACCCGTAACGAGGAAGCTTGGCGTTCTGTCGAGACGCCATGAGATCTATCTCTGGTTTGCTCCAACGTCGCAGTATTTGGGCAAAGACCTCCGGATGAAGTTCCCACTCCCCCGGATGAAAAGTCTGACGACTTAAGAAATCCGCCTCCCAGTTCTCCACTCCCGGGATGTGGATTGCTGACAGGTGGCAAGAGTGAGACTCTGCCCAGAGAATTATCTTTGATACTTCCATCATAGCTAGGGAGCTTCTTGTCCCTCCCTGATGGTTGATGTAAGCTACAGTCGTGATGTTGTCCGACTGAAACCTGATGAACCCCCGAGTTGTCAACTGGGGCCAAGCCAGGAGGGCATTGAGAACTGCTCTCAATTCCAGAATGTTTATTGGCAGGAGACTCTCCTCCTGACTCCATTGTCCCTGAGCCTTCAGAGAATTCCAGACGGCACCCCAACCTAGAAGGCTGGCGTCTGTAGTTACAATTGTCCAGTCTGGTCTGCTGAATGGCATCCCCCTGGACAGATGTGGCCGAGAAAGCCACCATAGAAGAGAATTTCTGGTCTCTTGATCCAGATTCAGAGAAGGGGATAAGTCTGAGTAATCCCCATTCCACTGACTTAGCATGCACAGTTGCAGTGGTCTGAGGTGTAAGCGTGCAAAGGGTACTATGTCCATTGCCGCTACCATTAAGCCGATTACCTCCATGCATTGAGCCACTGACGGGTGTTGAATGGAATGTAGGGTGCGGCAAGCACTTTGAAGTCTTGTTAGCCTGTCCTCTGTCAGGTAAATCTTCATTTCTACCGAATCTATAAGAGTCCCCAGGAAGGGAACTCTTGTGAGTGGAACGAGTGAACTTTTCTTTTCGTTCACCTTCCATCCATGTGACCTTAGAAATGCCAGCACTAACTCTGTATGAGACTTGGCAGTTTGAAAGCTTGAAGCTTGTATCAGAATGTCGTCTAGGTATGGAGCTACCGAGATTCCCCGCGGTCTTAGTACCGCCAGAAGAGCACCCAGAACCTTTGTGAAGATTCTTGGAGCTGTAGCCAATCCGAATGGAAGAGCCACAAACTGGTAATGCCTGTCTAGGAAGGCAAACCTTAGGTACCGATAATGATCTTTGTGAATCGGTATGTGAAGGTAAGCATATTTTAAATCTACAGTGGTCATGTACTGACCCTCTTGGATCATAGGTAAAATTGTCCGAATAGTCTCCATCTTGAACGATGGAACTCTTAGGAATTTGTTTAGGATCTTTAAGTCCAGGATTGGTCTGAAAGTTCCCTCTTTTTTGGGAACCACAAACAGATTTGAGTAAAACCCCTGTCCCTGTTCCGATCGTGGAACTGGATAGATTACTCCCATTAACAAGAGCTCTTGTACGCAGCGTAGAAACGCCTCTTTCTTTGTCTGGATTGTTGACAATCTTGACAGATGAAATCTCTCTCTTGGAGGAGAGTATTTGAAGTCCAGAAGGTATCCCTGAGATATTATCTCTAGCGCCCAGGGATCCTGGACATCTCTTGCCCAAGCCTGGGCGAAGAGAGAAAGTCTGCCCCCCACTAGATCCGATCCCGGATCGGGGGCCCTCAATTCATGCTGTTTTAGGGGCAGCAGCAGGTTTCCTGGCCTGCTTGCCCTTGTTCCAGGACTGGTTAGGTTTCCAGCCTTGTCTGTAGCGAGCAACAGCTCCTTCCTGTTTTGGTGCAGAGGAAGTTGATGCTGCTCCTGCTTTGAAATTACGAAAGGAACGAAAATTAGACTGTCTAGCCTTAACTTTGGCTTTGTCCTGAGGCAGGGCATGGCCTTTACCTCCTGTAATGTCAGCGATAATCTCTTTCAACCCGGGCCCGAATAAGGTCTGCCCTTTGAAAGGTATATTAAGCAATTTAGACTTAGAAGTAACATCAGCTGACCAGGATTTTAGCCACAGCGCCCTGCGTGCCTGAATGGCGAATCCTGAATTCTTCGCCGTAAGTTTAGTAAGATGTACTACGGCCTCCGAAATGAATGAATTAGCTAGTTTAAGGACTCTAAGCCTGTCCGTAATGTCGTCCAGAGTAGCTGAACCAATGTTCTCTTCCAGAGACTCAATCCAGAATGCCGCTGCAGCCGTGATCGGCGCAATGCATGCAAGGGGTTGCAATATAAAACCTTGTTGAACAAACATTTTCTTAAGGTAACCCTCTAACTTTTTATCCATTGGATCTGAAAAAGCACAGCTATCCTCCACCGGGATAGTGGTACGCTTAGCTAAGGTAGAAACTGCTCCCTCCACCTTAGGGACCGTTTGCCATAAGTCCCTTGTGGTGGCGTCTATTGGAAACATTTTTCTAAATATCGGAGGGGGTGAGAACGGCACACCGGGTCTATCCCACTCCTTAGTAACAATTTCAGTAAGTCTCTTAGGTATAGGAAAAACCTCAGTACTCGTCGGTACCGCAAAATATTTATCCAATCTACACATTTTCTCTGGTATTGCAACTGTGTTACAATCATTCAGAGCCGCTAACACCTCCCCTAGTAATACACAGAGGTTTTCCAGTTTAAATTTAAAATTTGAAATATCTGAATCCAGTCTGTTTGGATCAGAACCGTCACCCACAGAATGAAGTTCTCCGTCCTCATGTTCTGCCACCTGTGACGCAGTGTCTGACATGGCCCTAATATTATCAGCGCACTCTGTTCTCACCCCAGAGTGATCACGCTTACCTCTTAGTTCTGGTAATTTAGCCAAAACCTCAGTCATAACAGTAGCCATATCCTGTAATGTGATTTGTAATGGCCGCCCAGATGTACTCGGCGCTACAATATCACGCACCTCCCTCTGAGCGGGAGATGTAGGTACTGACACGTGAGGCGAGTTAGTCGGCATAACTCTCCCCTCGTTGTTTGGTGAAATTTGTTCAATTTGTACAGATTGACTTTTATTTAAAGTAGCATCAATACAGTTAGTACATAAATTTCTATTGGGCTCCACTTTGGCATTGCAACAAATGACACAGGTATCATCCTCTGAATCAGACATGTTTAACACACTAGCAAATAAACTTGCAACTTGGAAATACAATTCAATTAGAATAATATTAAAACGTACTGTGCCTTTAAGAAGCACAGAAGATCTATGACAGTTGAAAATTAATAAATTGAAACAGTTATAGCCTCAATCCTTGTAAACAACACAACTTTAGCAAAGGTTTAATCCCATTAGCAAAGATAACAAATTCTGAAAGCAGGAAACAAATTACAGAATAAACGTTTTTTATCTCAGTCAAACTACAATTCTCACAGCTCTGCTGAGAGAAATTACCTCCCTCAAAATAAGTTTTGAAGACCCCTGAGCTCTGTAGAGATGAACCAGATCATGCAGGGAATACAATGAGTTGCTGACTGAAATATTTGATGCGTAGTAAAAGCGCCAAAAAACGGCCCCTCCCCCTCACACACAGCAGTGAGGGAGAACAGAAACTGTCAGAAAACAGATTAAGCAACTGCCAAGTGGAAAAATAGTGCCCAAACATTTATTCACTCAGTACCTCAGTAAATGAAAACGATTTTACATTCCAGCAAAAACGTTAAACATAATCTCTAGTTATTAAACAGCTTTATGTATTTCTTACAGTGTAATTCTAGTGAAGTACCATTCCCCAGAATACTGAAGTGTAAAGTATACATACATGACATTATATCGGTATGGCAGGATTTTCTCATCAATTCCATTGTCAGAAAATAAAAGCTGCTACATACCTCTATGCAGATTCATCTGCCCGCTGTCCCCTGATCTGAAGTTTACCTCACTCCTCAGATGGCCGAGAACAGCAATATGATCTTAACTACTCCGGCTAAAATCATAGCAAAACTCTGGTAGATTCTTCTTCAAACTCTGCCAGAGAGGTAATAACACACTCCGGTGCTATTTTAAAATAACAAACTCTTGATTGAAGATAAAAACTAAGTATAATCACCATAGTCCTCTCACACATCCTATCTAGTCGTTGGGTGCAAGAGAATGACTGGGAGTGACGTAGAGGGGAGGAGCTATATGCAGCTCTGCTGGGTGAATCCTCTTGCACTTCCTGTTGGGGAGGAGTAATATCCCAGAAGTAATGATGACCCGTGGACTGATCACACTTAACAGAAGAAAACTACATTTAAACACCAAAAAACTCTGAGCCATCTCCGTGGAGATGTTGCCTGTGCAACGGCAAAGAGAATGACTGGGGAAGGCGGAGCCTAGGAGGGATCATGTGACCAGCTTTGCTGGGCTCTTTGCCATTTCCTGTTGGGGAAGAGAATATCCCACAAGTAAGGATGACGCCGTGGACCGGACACACCTATGTTGGAGAAATTGGTGTATACTGTCCCTTTAACTGCTACTTATGGCAACAAGACAGACAGAGCACAGGTCCCAGCACACACAATGATACAGGGGGACACACAATATGTGTTTGATTCATACTCTAAATACACAAACCTTATATCGTGGGGTAGGCAGGATTGGTCAAGGTTGTAGTGTAACACGGCAAGTTTACACAGAGTCTTCAGACTGGGACCTGAGACAAAGAAATAGAGAGATAGCTTAGAAAAGCACAGTAATGAGAGGTACAGAAGTAACAAAGGCACAGACACTGTATTAAGAATAAGATACCAACAAACACAGTGACACAGACACTGTAATAAGAACAAGATACCAACAAACACCTTGACGTAGACACTGAACTAAAGACAAGATATTAACAAACACAGTGACTCAGACACTGAACTAAAGACAAGATACCAACAAACACAGAGACACAGACACTGAACTAAAAACAAGATACCAACAAACACAGTGACACAGACACTGAACTAAAGACAAGATACCAACAAACACAGTGACACAGACACTGAACCAAAGACAAGATACCAACAAACACAGTGACACAGACACTGAACTAAAGACAAGATACCAACAAACACAGTGACTCAGACACTGTACTAAGGACAAGATACCAACAAACACCGTGACGTAGACACTGAACTAAAGACTAGATACAAACAAACACAGTGACACAGACACTGAACTAAAGACAAGATACCAACAAACACAGTGACACAGACACTGAACTAAAGACAAGCTATTAACAATCACAGTGACACAGACACTGAACTAAAGACAAGATATTAACAAACACAGTGACTCAGACACTGTACTAAGGACAAGATACCAACAAACACAGAGACACAGACACTGAACTAAAGACAAGATACCAACAAACACAGTTACACAAACACTGAACTAAGTAGAAGATACCAAAAAACACAATGACACAGACACTGAACTAAGGACAAGATACCAACAAACACAGAGACACAGACACAGAACTAAGGAGAAGATACCAACAAACACAGAGACACAAACACTGAACTAAGTAGAAGATACCAAAAAACACAATGACACAGACACTGAACTAAGGACAAGATACCAACAAACACAGAGACACAGACACTGAACTAACGAGAAGTTAGCAACAAACACAGAGACACGGACACTGAACTAACGAGAAGTTACCAACAAACACAGAGACACAGACACTGAACTAACGAGAAGTTACCAACAAACACAGAGACACAGACACTGAACTAATGAGAAGTTACCAACAAACACAGTGACACAGACACTGAACTAAGGATAAGATAGCAACAAACAGTGACACAGACACTGTAATAAGAGCAAGATACTAACACAGTGACACAGACACTGTACTAACGACAAGATACCAACAAACACAGTGAAACAGACACCGAACTAAGGAGAAGATACCAACAAACACAGTGACATGCACACTGAACTAAGGAGAAGATACCAACAAACACAGTGGCACAGACACTGAACTAAGGACAAGATAGCAACAAACACAGTGACACAGACACTGTAATAAGATCAAGATACCAACAAACACAGTTAAACAGACACTGAACTAAGGACAAGATACCAACAAACACAGTGACACAGACACTGAACTAAGGACAGTATACCAACAAACACAGTGACACAGACACTGAACTAAAGACAAGATACCAACAAACACAGTGACACAGGCACTGGACTAAGGGCCAACAAACACAGTGACACAGACACTGAACTAAGGACAAGATACCAACAAACACAGTGACACAGACACTGAACTAAGGATAAGATACCAACAAACAGTGACACAGACACTGTAATAAGAACAAGATACTAACACAGTAACACAGACACTGCACTGTACTAAGGACAAGATACCAAAACACACAGTGACACAGACACCGAACTAAGGAGAAGATACCATCAAACACAGTGACACAGACACCGAACTAGGGAGAAGATACCAACAAACACAGTGACACGCACACTGAACTAAGGAGAAGATACCAACAAAAGTAGTGACACAGACACTGAACTAAAGACAAGATACCAACAAACACAGTGACACAGACACTGAACTAAGGACAAGATACCAACAAACACAGTGACACAGGCACTGAACTAAGGACAAGATACCAACAAACACAGTGACACAGAACTAAGGACAAGATAGCAACAAACAGTGACACAGACACTGAACTAAGGACAAGATACCAACAAACACAGTGACACAGACACTGAACTAAGGACAAGATAGCAACATACAGTGACACAGACACTGAACTAAGGACAAGATACCAACAAACAGTGACACAGACACTGAACTAAAGACAAGATAGCAACAAAAAGAGAGACACATACACAAAACTAAAGAGAAGATACCAACAAACACAGAGACACAGACACAGAACTAAAGAGAAGATACCAACAAACACAGAGACACAGACACTGAACCAAGGGGAAGATACCAACAAAGACAGAAACACAAACACTGATCTAAGGACAAGATACCAACAAACACAGTGACACAGACACTGTAATAAGATCAAGATACCAACAAACACAGTTAAACAGACACTGAACTAAGGACAAGATACCAACAAACACAGTGACACAGACACTGAACTAAGGACAATATACCAACAAACACAGTGACACAGACACTGAACTAAAGACAAGATACCAACAAACACAGTGACACAGGCACTGGACTAAGGGCCAACAAACACAGTGACACAGACACTGAACTAAGGACAAAATATCAACAAACAGTGACACAGACACTGAACTAAGGACAAGATACCAACAAACACAGTGACACAGACACTGAACTAAGGACAAGATACCAACAAACACAGTGACACAGACACTGAACTAAGGACAAGATACCAACAAACACAGTGACACAGACACTGAGCTAAGGACAAGATAGCAACAAACAGTGACACAGACACTGAACTAAGGACAAGATACCAACAAAGACAGTGACACAGACTCTGAACTAAGGACAAGATAGCAACAGTGACACAGACACTGAACTAAGGACAAGATACCAACAAACACAGTGACACAGACACTGAACTAAGGACACGATAGCAACAAACACAGTGACACAGAATTAAAGACAAGATAGCAACAAACACAGTGACACAGACACTGAACTAAGGACAAGATAGCAACAAACACAGTGACACAGAATTAAAGACAAGATAGCAACAAACACAGTGACACAGACACTGAACTAAGGACAAGATAGCAACAAACACAGTGACACAGACACTGAACTAAGGACAAGATACCAACAAACACAGTGACACAGAATTAAAGACAAGATAGCAACAAACACAGTGACACAGACACTGAACTAAGGACAAGATACCAACAAACACAGTGACACAGAATTAAAGACAAGATAGCAACAAACAGTGACACAGACACTGAACTAAGGACAGAATACCAACAAACACAGTGACACAGACACTGAACTAAGGACAAGATAGCAACAAACACAGTGACACAGAATTAAAGACAAGATAGCAACAAACACAGTGACACAGACACTGAACTAAGGACAAGATAGCAACAAAAAGAGAGACACATACACAAAACTAAAGAGAAGATACCAACAAACACAGAGACACAGACACAGAACTAAAGAGAAGATACCAACAAACACAGAGACACAGACACTGAACCAAGGGGAAGATACCAACAAACACAGAAACACAGACAGAAACACAAACACTGATCTAAGGACAAGATACCAACAAACACAGTGACACAGACACTGTAATAAGATCAAGATACCAACAAACACAGTTAAACAGACACTGAACTAAGGAGAAGATACCAACAAACGCAGTGACACAGACACTGAACTAAGGACAATATACCAACAAACACAGTGACACAGACACTGAACTAAAGACAAGATACCAACAAACACAGTGACACAGGAAGTGGACTAAGGGCCAACAAACACAGTGACACAGACACTGAACTAAGGACAAAATATCAACAAACAGTGACACAGACACTGAACTAAGGACAAGATACCAACAAACACAGTGACACAGACACTGAACTAAGGACAAGATACCAACAAACACAGTGACACAGACACTGAACTAAGGACAAGATACCAACAAACACAGTGACACAGACACTGAGCTAAGGACAAGATAGCAACAAACAGTGACACAGACACTGAACTAAGGACAAGATACCAACAAAGACAGTGACACAGACTCTGAACTAAGGACAAGATAGCAACAGTGACACAGACACTGAACTAAGGACAAGATACCAACAAACACAGTGACACAGACACTGAACTAAGGACAAGATAGCAACAAACACAGTGACACAGAATTAAAGACAAGATAGCAACAAACACAGTGACACAGACACTGAACTAAGGACAAGATAGCAACAAACACAGTGACACAGAATTAAAGACAAGATAGCAACAAACACAGTGACACAGACACTGAACTAAGGACAAGATAGCAACAAACACAGTGACACAGACACTGAACTAAGGACAAGATACCAACAAACACAGTGACACAGACACTGAACTAAGGACAAGATAGCAACAAACACAGTGACACAGACACTGAACTAAGGACAAGATAGCAACAAACACAGTGACACAGACACTGAACTAAGGACAAGATACCAACAAACACAGTGACACAGAATTAAAGACAAGATAGCAACAAACACAGTGACACAGACACTGAACTAAGGACAAGATACCAACAAACACAGTGACACAGAATTAAAGACAAGATAGCAACAAACAGTGACACAGACACTGAACTAAGGACAGAATACCAACAAACACAGTGACACAGACACTGAACTAAGGACAAGATACCAACAAACACAGTGACACAGACACTGAACTAAGGACAAGATACCAACAAACACAGTGACACAGACACTGAACTAAGGACAAGATAGCAACAAACACAGTGACACAGACACTGAACTAAGGACAAGATAGCAACAAACACAGTGACACAGAATTAAAGACAAGATAGCAACAAACACAGTGACACAGACACTGAACTAAGGACAAGATAGCAACAAACACAGTGACACAGACACTGAACTAAGGACAAGATACCAACAAACACAGTGACACAGAATTAAAGACAAGATAGCAACAAACACAGTGACACAGACACTGAACTAAGGACAAGATACCAACAAACACAGTGACACAGAATTAAAGACAAGATAGCAACAAACAGTGACACAGACACTGAACTAAGGACAGAATACCAACAAACACAGTGACACAGACACTGAACTAAGGACAAGATAGCAACAAACACAGTGACACAGACACTGAACTAAGGACAAGATAGCAACAAACACAGTGACACAGACACCGAACAAAGGACAAGATACCAACAAACACAGTGACACAGACACTGAACTAAGGACAGAATACCAACAAACACAGTGACACAGACACTGAACTAAGGACAAGATAGCAACAAACACAGTGACACAGAATTAAAGACAAGATAGCAACAAACACAGTGACACAGACACTGAACTAAGGACAAGATAGCAACAAACACAGTGACACAGACACTGAACAAAGGACAAGATACCAACAAACACAATGACACAGACACTGAACTAAGGACAAGATAGCAACAAACACAGTGACACAGACACCGAACAAAGGACAAGATAGCAACAAACACAGAGACACAGAACTAAGTAAATAGAGAGCCAGTGATACAACAGCAACCAACCATGAACTGCAAAGACAATGACACATAATTAATGAGCAGGTATTTACAAACAGTGCATATATTAATAATTTGCACGTACTGAAGTCCAGAATGTACAGGTCAGAGTGATCCATCAAATAGAACTCATCTTGCAGACCCTGATCTTGAGATGGACTGATAGAAAATGGGAGACAAAAGGGTCGGTATGAGAGGGGGAAGGAGTGAGATGGTAGAGATGAGGGGAAAAAATCAACCAGCAGAAAACGGATGGAGAGAAAAGAAAGAAGAGAATATTATGGAAGGTAAGGGTGACTACATATTGGGAGCAGTAGAGGAGAAGTAGGGGAGTGAACATGCACATTAGAGGAGGAGGAAAGAAAATGGGAAAGAATGAAAGGGAAGGAAAAAAAAAAGGAAAAACAATGGGAATGGGTAGAGCGAGTCCCATATAATAGTGTGCTCCCAACACCACATCCTAGTGTAACCCCGATACTGTACCCAAGTGTGCTCCAGACCCCACATCCTAGTGTAACCCCGATACTGTACCCAAGTGTGCTCCCAACACCACATCCTAGTGTAACCCCGATACTGTACCCAATTGTGCTCCCAACACCACATCCTAGTGTAACCCCGATACTGTACCCAATTGTGCTCCCAACACCACATCCTAGTGTGACCCCGATACTGTACCCAAGTGTGCTCCCAACACCACATCCTAGTGTAACCCCGATACTGTACCCAATTGTGCTCCCAACACCACATCCTAGTGTAACCCCGATACTGTACCCAAGTGTGCTCCCAACACCACATCCTAGTGTAACCCCGATACTGTACCCAATTGTGCTCCCAACACCACATCCTAGTGTAACCCCGATACTGTACCCAATTGTGCTCCCAACACCACATCCTAGTGTGACCCCGATACTGTACCCAAGTGTGCTCCCAACACCACATCCTAGTGTAACCCCGATACTGTGCCCAAGAGTGCTCCCGACCCCACATCCTAGTGTAACCCCGATACTGTACCCAAGTGTGCTCCCGACCCCACATCCTAGTGTAACCCCGATACTGTGCCCAAGTGTGCTCCCAACCCCACATCCTAGTGTAACCCCGATACTGTACCCAATTGTGCTCCCAACACCACATCCTAGTGTGACCCCGATACTGTACCCAAGTGTGCTCCCGACCCCACATCCTAGTGTAACCCCGATACTGTGCCCAAGAGTGCTCCCGACCTCACATCCAAGTGTAACCCCGATACTGTACCCAAGTGTGCTACCGACCCCACATCCTAGTGTAACCCCGATACTGTGCCCAAGTGTGCTCCCGACCCCACATCCCAGTGTAACCCCGATACTGTACCCAAGAGTGCTCCCGACCCCACATCCTAGTGTAACCCCGATACTGTGCCCAAGTGTGCTCCCGACCCCACATCCTAGTGTAACCCCGATACTGTACCCAAGTGTGCTCCAGACCCCACATCCTAGTGTAACCCCAATACTGTGCCCAAGTGTGCTCCCGACCCCACATCCCAGTGTAACCCCGATACTGTGCCCAAGTGTGCTCCCGACCCCACATCCCAGTGTAACCCCGATACTGTACCCAAGTGTGCTCCCGACCCCACATCCCAGTGTACCCCCGATACTGTGCCCAAGTGTGCTCCCGACCCCACATCCCAGTGTAACCCCGATACTGTACCCAAGTGTGCTCCCGACCCCACATCCCAGTGTACCCCCGATACTGTGCCCAAGTGTGCTCCAGACCCCACATCCCAGTGTAACCCCGATACTGTGCCCAAGTGTGCTCCCGACCCCACATCCCAGTGTAACCCCGATACTGTGCCCAAGTGTGCTCCCAACCCCACATCCTAGTGTAACCCCGATACTGTACCCAATTGTGCTCCCAACACCACATCCTAGTGTGACCCCGATACTGTACCCAAGTGTGCTCCCGACCCCACATCCTAGTGTAACCCCGATACTGTGCCCAAGAGTGCTCCCGACCCCACATCCAAGTGTAACCCCGATACTGTACCCAAGTGTGCTACCGACCCCACATCCTAGTGTAACCCCGATACTGTGCCCAAGTGTGCTCCCGACCCCACATCCCAGTGTAACCCCGATACTGTACCCAAGAGTGCTCCCGACCCCACATCCTAGTGTAACCCCGATACTGTGCCCAAGTGTGCTCCCGACCCCACATCCTAGTGTAACCCCGATACTGTACCCAAGTGTGCTCCAGACCCCACATCCTAGTGTAACCCCAATACTGTGCCCAAGTGTGCTCCCGACCCCACATCCCAGTGTAACCCCGATACTGTGCCCAAGTGTGCTCCCGACCCCACATCCCAGTGTAACCCCGATACTGTACCCAAGTGTGCTCCCGACCCCACATCCCAGTGTACCCCCGATACTGTGCCCAAGTGTGCTCCCGACCCCACATCCCAGTGTAACCCCGATACTGTACCCAAGTGTGCTCCCGACCCCACATCCCAGTGTACCCCCGATACTGTGCCCAAGTGTGCTCCAGACCCCACATCCCAGTGTAACCCCGATACTGTGCCCAAGTGTGCTCCCGACCCCACATCCCAGTGTAACCCCGATACTGTGCCCAAGTGTGCTCCCGACCCCACATCCCAGTGTAACCCCGATACTGTGCCCAAGTGTGCTCCCGACCCCACATCCCAGTGTAACCCCGATACTGTGCCCAAGTGTGCTCCCGACCCCCACATCCCAGTGTACCCCCGATACTGTGCCCAAGTGTGCTCCCGACCCTACATCCCAGTGTACCCCCGATACTGTGCCCAAGTGTGCTCCCGACCCCACATCCCAGTGTAACCCCGATACTGTACCCAAGTGTGCTCCCGACCCCCACACCCCAGTGTAACCCCCGATACTGTGCCCAAGTGTGCTCCCGACCTCACATCCCAGTGTAACCCCGATACTGTGCCCAAGTGTCCTCTCGACCCCACATCCCAGTGTAACCCCGATACTGTGCCCAAGTGTGCTCCCGACCTCACATCCCAGTGTAACCCCGATACTGTGCCCAAGTGTCCTCCCGACCCCAAATCCCAGTGTAACCCCGATACTGTACCCAAGTGTGCTCCCGACCCCACATCCCAGTGTGTCACCCATATAACCTGGTGCCTCCAAAAAGAAGGATTTTATCTCCCACGATGCAGCAGCACTGTCTGCGACGAGCACACGGACCCTTCCCTTGAACCTCAACACGGAACCAGCGCGCCAGCTCTGTGTAGGAAAAACAGTGTGCTGAGGAGTAAGATTGTATGTACACAGGACAATCTAAATGATAGTGTTAGAGGATGGGAGATCAGCGCATGATGTCACCCTAAACACTTGTAAGTATTCAGTCTGATTAGATCAGCGCATGATGTCATCCTGAGCACTTGTAAGTATTCAGTCTGATTAGATCAGCGCATGATGTCATCCTGAGCACTTGTAAGTATTCAGTCTGATTAGATCAGCGTATGATATCACCCTGAGCGCTTGTAAGTATTCAGTCTGATTAGATCAGCGTATGATGTCACCGTGAGCGCTTGTAAGTACTCAGTCTGATTAGATCAGCGTATGATATCACCCTGAGCACTTGTAAGTATTCAGTCTGATTAGATCAGCGTATGATATCACCCTGAGCGCTTGTAAGTATTCAGTCTGATTAGATCAGCGTATGATATCACCCTGAGCACTTGTAAGTATTCAGTCTGATTAGATCAGCGCATGATGTCACCCTGAGCACTTGTAAGTATTCAGTCTGATTAGATCAGCGTATGATATCACCCTGAGCGCTTGTAAGTATTCAGTCTGATTAGATCAGCGCATGATGTCATCCTGAGCACTTGTAAGTATTCAGTCTGATTAGATCAGCGCATGATATCACCCTGAGCGCTTGTAAGTATTCAGTCTGATTAGATCAGCGTATGATATCACCCTGAGCACTTGTAAGTATTCAGTCTGATTAGATCAGCGTATGATGTCACCCTGAGCACTTGTAAGTATTCAGTCTGATTAGATCAGCGCATGATGTCATCCTGAGCGCTTGTAAGTATTCAGTCTGATTAGATCAGCGCATGATGTCACCCTGAGCACTTGTAAGTATTCAGTCTGATTAGATCAGCGCATGATGTCATCCTGAGCGCTTGTAAGTATTCAGTCTGATTAGATCAGCGCATGATGTCACCCTAAACGCTTGTAAGTATTCAGTCTGATTAGATCAGCGCATGATATCACCCTAAACGCTTGTAAGTATTCAGTCTGATTAGATCAGCGCATGATATCACCCTAAACGCTTGTAAGTATTCAGTCTGATTAGATCAGCGCATGATATCACCCTAAACGCTTGTAAGTATTCAGTCTGATTAGATCAGCGCATGATGTCATCCTGAGCACTTGTAAGTATTCAGTCTGATTAGATCAGCGCATGATGTCACACTGAGCGCTTGTAAGTATTCAGTCTGATTAGATCAGCGTATGATATCACCCTGAGCGCTTGTAAGTATTCAGTCTGATTAGATCAGCGTATGATATCACCCTGAGCGCTTGTAAGTATTCAGTCTGATTAGATCAGCGTATGATGTCACCCTGAGCGCTTGTAAGTACTCAGTCTGATTAGATCAGCGTATGATATCACCCTGAGCGCTTGTAAGTATTCAGTCTGATTAGATCAGCGTATGATATCACCCTGAGCGCTTGTAAGTATTCAGTCTGATTAGATCAGCGCATGATGTCACACTGAGCGCTTGTAAGTATTCAGTCTGATTAGATCAGCGTATGATATCACCCTGAGCGCTTGTAAGTATTCAGTCTGATTAGATCAGCGTATGATATCACCCTGAGCGCTTGTAAGTATTCAGTCTGATTAGATCAGCGCATGATGTCACACTGAGCGCTTGTAAGTATTCAGTCTGATTAGATCAGCGTATGATATCACCCTGAGCGCTTGTAAGTATTCAGTCTGATTAGATCAGCGTATGATGTCACCCTGAGCACTTGTAAGTATTCAGTCTGATTAGATCAGCGTATGATATCACCCTGAGCACTTGTAAGTATTCAGTCTGATTAGATCAGCGTATGATATCACCCTGAGCGCTTGTAAGTATTCAGTCTGATTAGATCAGCGTATGATATCACCCTGAGCGCTTGTAAGTATTCAGTCTGATTAGATCAGCGTATGATATCACCCTGAGCGCTTGTAAGTATTCAGTCTGATTAGATCAGCGTATGATATCACCCTGAGCGCTTGTAAGTATTCAGTCTGATTAGATCAGCGCATGATATCACCCTGAGCGCTTGTAAGTATTCAGTCTGATTAGATCAGCGCATGATATCACCCTAAACGCTTGTAAGTATTCAGTCTGATTAGATCAGCGCATGATGTCACCCTGAGCGCTTGTAAGTATTCAGTCTGATTAGATCAGCGCATGATGTCACCCTGAGCGCTTGTAAGTATTCAGTCTGATTAGATCAGCGCATGATGTCACCCTGAGCACTTGTAAGTATTCAGTCTGATTAGATCAGCGTATGATATCACCCTGAGCGCTTGTAAGTATTCAGTCTGATTAGATCAGCGCATGATATCACCCTGAGCGCTTGTAAGTATTCAGTCTGATTAGATCAGCGTATGATATCACCCTGAGCACTTGTAAGTATTCAGTCTGATTAGATCAGCGCATGATGTCACCCTGAGCACTTGTAAGTATTCAGTCTGATTAGATCAGCGTATGATATCACCCTGAGCGCTTGTAAGTATTCAGTCTGATTAGATCAGCGTATGATATCACCCTGAGCGCTTGTAAGTATTCAGTCTGATTAGATCAGCGCATGATGTCACACTGAGCGCTTGTAAGTATTCAGTCTGATTAGATCAGCGCATGATATCACCCTGAGCGCTTGTAAGTATTCAGTCTGATTAGATCAGCGCATGATATCACCCTGAGCGCTTGTAAGTATTCAGTCTGATTAGATCAGCGCATGATATCACCCTGAGCGCTTGTAAGTATTCAGTCTGATTAGATCAGCGTATGATATCACCCTGAGCGCTTGTAAGTATTCAGTCTGATTAGATCAGCGTATGATGTCACCCTGAGCACTTGTAAGTATTCAGTCTGATTAGATCAGCGCATGATGTCACCCTAAACGTTTGTAAGTATTCAGTCTGATTAGATCAGCGCATGATGTCACCCTGAGCGCTTGTAAGTATTCAGTCTGATTAGATCAGCGCATGATATCACCCTAAACGTTTGTAAGTATTCAGTCTGATTAGATCAGCGCATGATGTCACCCTGAGCGCTTGTAAGTATTCAGTCTGATTAGATCAGCGCATGATGTCACCCTGAGCGCTTGTAAGTATTCAGTCTGATTAGATCAGCGCATGATGTCACCCTGAGCGCTTGTAAGTATTCAGTCTGATTAGATCAGCGCATGATGTCACCCTGAGCGCTTGTAAGTATTCAGTCTGATTAGATCAGCGTATGATATCACCCTGAGCGCTTGTAAGTATTCAGTCTGATTAGATCAGCGTATGATATCACCCTGAGCACTTGTAAGTATTCAGTCTGATTAGATCAGCGCATGATGTCACCCTGAGCACTTGTAAGTATTCAGTCTGATTAGATCAGCGTATGATATCACCCTGAGCGCTTGTAAGTATTCAGTCTGATTAGATCAGCGTATGATATCACCCTGAGCACTTGTAAGTATTCAGTCTGATTAGATCAGCGCATGATGTCACCCTGAGTGCTTGTAAGTATTCAGTCTGATTAGATCAGCGCATGATGTCACCCTGAGCGCTTGTAAGTATTCAGTCTGATTAGATCAGCGTATGATATCACCCTGAGCGCTTGTAAGTATTCAGTCTGATTAGATCAGCGCATGATGTCACCCTGAGCACTTGTAAGTATTCAGTCTGATTAGATCAGCGCATGATGTCACACTGAGCGCTTGTAAGTATTCAGTCTGATTAGATCAGCGTATGATATCACCCTGAGCGCTTGTAAGTATTCAGTCTGATTAGATCAGCGTATGATATCACCCTGAGCGCTTGTAAGTATTCAGTCTGATTAGATCAGCGTATGATATCACCCTGAGCGCTTGTAAGTATTCAGTCTGATTAGATCAGCGCATGATGTCACCCTGAGCGCTTGTAAGTATTCAGTCTGATTAGATCAGCGCATGATGTCACACTGAGCGCTTGTAAGTATTCAGTCTGATTAGATCAGCGTATGATGTCACCCTGAGCGCTTGTAAGTATTCAGTCTGATTAGATCAGCGCATGATGTCACCCTGAGCACTTGTAAGTATTCAGTCTGATTAGATCAGCGCATGATGTCATCCTGAGCGCTTGTAAGTATTCAGTCTGATTAGATCAGCGTATGATATCACCCTGAGCACTTGTAAGTATTCAGTCTGATTAGATCAGCGCATGATGTCACCCTGAGCACTTGTAAGTATTCAGTCTGATTAGATCAGCGCATGATGTCACCCTGAGCACTTGTAAGTATTCAGTCTGATTAGATCAGCGTATGATATCACCCTGAGCGCTTGTAAGTATTCAGTCTGATTAGATCAGCGTATGATATCATCCTGAGCGCTTGTAAGTATTCAGTCTGATTAGATCAGCGCATGATGTCACCCTGAGCGCTTGTAAGTATTCAGTCTGATTAGATCAGCGTATGATATCATCCTGAGCGCTTGTAAGTATTCAGTCTGATTAGATCAGCGCATGATGTCACCCTGAGCGCTTGTAAGTATTCAGTCTGATTAGATCAGCGCATGATGTCATCCTGAGCGCTTGTAAGTATTCAGTCTGATTAGATCAGCGCATGATGTCATCCTGAGCGCTTGTAAGTATTCAGTCTGATTAGATCAGCGCATGATGTCACCCTGAGCACTTGTAAGTATTCAGTCTGATTAGATCAGCGCATGATGTCATCCTGAGCGCTTGTAAGTATTCAGTCTGATTAGATCAGCGCATGATGTCACCCTAAACGCTTGTAAGTATTCAGTCTGATTAGATCAGCGCATGATATCACCCTAAACGCTTGTAAGTATTCAGTCTGATTAGATCAGCGCATGATATCACCCTAAACGCTTGTAAGTATTCAGTCTGATTAGATCAGCGCATGATATCACCCTAAACGCTTGTAAGTATTCAGTCTGATTAGATCAGCGCATGATATCACCCTAAACGCTTGTAAGTATTCAGTCTGATTAGATCAGCGCATGATATCACCCTAAACGCTTGTAAGTATTCAGTCTGATTAGATCAGCGCATGATGTCACCCTGAGCGCTTGTAAGTATTCAGTCTGATTAGATCAGCGCATGATGTCACCCTGAGCGCTTGTAAGTATTCAGAATAGATGTTTCGTACAAATGGCTGATTCATACATGCACACACTCACAAGCATGCACACACGTGGACACATATATGCACTCACACCAAGAACGCATACATACATGCACTCACACACACACGTGCAAGCATACATGCACTCACACGTTAACGCATATATGCGCACACACATACATGCACACGCACAGATGTACTCACAGACATGCATGCATATACACAAAAGCACGCATACATGCACTCACACACATACGTGCACGCATACACGCACACGTATACATGCACTCACACACATGCATGCATACACTCACACGGGCACTCATACATGCACACACACACTCATGCACACATACATGCTCTCACACACACGTGAACGCATATGCACACACAGGTGTGCTCACTCAGACACTCACACATACATCTGGTACCTGGTGTATATTTCCACAGGTCCTGAAAGTGACGGTTGAGACGAGCATTATATCCTCCAAATATGTAGAGCTCTCCACGGTAGGCAACTGTAACAGCAAAACAAGACTATGACACATGCAGCAGTGATGCAGCATCCCAGGAGACCATGTGCTCACTTACATGCTGAATGGCTGCGTCTGCCCTCGGGTGCAGGAGAGGCCTGGGGAAGTTCCAGCCAATTCTCAGTCAGCAGGTCAAATGCACGGATTCGATTACAGTAAATCTCGTTGTTAGAGTGGAAAGGACCAGAACGATCTGCGCGGCCACCAAACACAAACATCTTGTTGCCAATCACTGTGGCCGAGTGAAAATCTCTCCAACGAGCAGGAGATCCCTAGAGTGGGACCCCGAGATGATTTTAGTGCAGGAAACAGGCCGCGGCACAGCCAAACACAACTCTATACGCCTCTCTGCAGACTTGAAATAAACTAGTTTTTAATACACTGCTATTTCTTTTCAGTAGCCAAACTCCACCTCACTACTTCCCATGCAGGAGCCATAGCGTTACTAAAGTACAACCAGCTAGTCACTCTCATTTATTTTTTTTATAATTTTATTTTTTATTAAAGAATAAACTTGTTAATAACAACAGTAGTTTCATCAATTTCTGGTACAATCATAAGACCAACAAAAAGGTAATCATCTCAACAGTGAAATAATCTTAAGTGCATAGATTAGTGCAATACATTAGTCATAGGTAATACTCAGACATCTCTATGGCAAAGAGAAGTCAGCCGAATAATAGTTTTAGAAACATTTCTTCCAGTAACCTTAGTGCGCATCTCCAGGCGGGGGGAGTAGCTTCAGAAGGAATAAGTTAAGAAGAGGATAGGAGAAAGGGCGGGGGTAGCAGGTCGCATATCGTGGGGAGAAGATAGGAGGGGGGTGGAGGGGGTAGA
Source organism: Bombina bombina (assembly GCF_027579735.1). Lineage (NCBI taxonomy): Eukaryota > Metazoa > Chordata > Amphibia > Anura > Bombinatoridae > Bombina > Bombina bombina. The sequence goes on from NC_069502.1 coordinate 1,235,938,799, forward strand.
AAAGGAAGGGGAGTACAAGCCAGAGTGTAAGAATAAGAGGGGGCATTTGAGGGTCTTTAGTTTGGTGTTAGTGTAACATCAAATTGTAGGATTAAGTTGCACTAGTGAGGGTGTCTAAGGGTCGCATCGGGACCGCAGGTTTGCCCACTGTCTCCCCGATAGCTAAACCAGGGTTCCCATATCTGCCAATAGAGGTCTTCCTTATCTATACTAAAGTAAAAGCCTTGTTCCATCTTGGCATATATCTGTATTATGGAGGTGACAGCTGTTATATCTGGGGGTTGGGACTGCTTCCATGCTCTTGCTATCGCCAGTTTCGTGGCCGCGAGAATAAAGATTATCAGCTTAGCCAGAGAAGTCGGGACACTTCGTGGGAACATGTGTAGCAAAGCGATTTCAGGAGTGAGTGAGATATTCAGCCCCAGAGCGGAGCAAATGTTAGATATTTGGTCCCATATGAGTTTTAGTTTTGGGCCACCATATGTGTACATCAGAACCTCTCAGTCCGCATTCTCTCCAACAGAGAGGGGATGATGTAGGAAACATCTGCGAGGGTCTGGAAGGGTTATAATACCACTTCAGGAACAGTTTCATGTAGGGTGTTTGCACAGTCTTCTTAGTTAGCGTCATAGCTATATGCAGGTCCTTGTCCATGATTGGTCTGGATAAGTCTCCTTCCCAGGCTCTAATTTGCCAAGATCTGTCCTTGTTCGTGGGCGTCTGTAGCAAATTATAGTGAAATGATATAAGTCTAGGGGTCTTAACTTGGAGCAGCCACAGTTTTTCCCAGTTGGTCAGGGTTCTATTAGAATCTTTAGGGAATCCCCAAGATAACAAGAAGGCATATAGCCTAGAATACTAAAAAGTGGCCCATGGGGGGGGGGGGGTCTTGGAGGACAGTGCCTATATTGTTCGGGGTGAGCAGATTGCCCAAGGGGTATAAGTGGGAAACCAGTCTCAATTCCCACTCACTCCATTGTAGCGCATGTGTATCAGGTAGGGTCGCAAGTAAAGCTGGGAGGGAGTGTATAGGAGAAGGATGTGGGGCGACCTCAGGTCGATTCCTAAGATTATGCCAAGCCTTTAGATTTTCCCTAACAATGACATTTTTGATTCCCAGAGAGTCTAGCCGGTAGTCAGGGACCCAAGGCAAGTCAGCTAAGCCCAAACCCGCGGGGAGGTCGAAAGCTTCTATGACTTTCCATCCTTGTGATTTTGCTTTGTCCGCCCATGCCGAGAAATGAGAGAGCTTGGCAGCTTCATAGTAGCTGCGTATGCTAGGCATAGCTACCCCTCCCTGTTCATATCTTTTCTGGAGTATTTTCGCTGCAATGCGAGGTTTGGACTTGCCCTAGTCACTCTCATTTTGTTTGCTGTGTGTTATCTAACCACTCTGCCGAGGCCAGTTAAAGACAGACATCGCGGAGTAAGAGTCAGATGTCGCAGGTCATGGGTCATTGTCACAGGTTATGGGTCAAACCCAAGAAAAAGGGACAAAATAAAGAATACTACACATAATTAAACATAGAACTATATTATGCGGGTACTGTGCCTTTAGTGGGATACAGAACTACACAGGTTATAAGAGCATGTGAGGTGCAACAAATAACCATATCCCCTTGCCCCCCAGTTACCTACCACCCATGCACCCATTAGCATTACTCACCTTGGTGTTTATAAGGGTCCACGTCATGGTTTTTGTGTCCAGTTTATGGATATCATTAGAAAAACAGTCAGCCTGAAACAAGGGCAAGAGAGATGAGCGGTCAATGACTTTGTACACAACAGATGGATAGGCAAATACATGGTATCTGTTTAAACCATTTGCAGGACTATATACTTATCTAGCGCCGCAGAGCGACAAAGATACACAAATGCCATCTGTTATCCATATCACAGTGAACCAAATAAACGTTTCATGTATGAGAAAGTGTGGAGCAAGTTGTAGCTAATACAGCTGTGTACTTCATACTAATCCTCACTGGCTCATAGGTAACCATCAGCCAATGAGAATAAGCAGGAAGTGACCATCAGCCAATGAGTATTAGCAATAAGTTCCCACCAGCAGGAAGTGACCATCAGCCAATGAGCATTTGCAACAAGTTCCCACCAGCAGGAAGCGCCCATCAGCCAATGAGTATCAGCATGAAGTGACCATCAGCCAATGAGTATTAGCAACAAGTTCCCACCAGCAGGAAGCGCCCATCAGCCAATGAGCATTTGCAACAAGTTCCCACCAGCAGGAAGCGCCCATCAGCCAATGAGCATTTGCAACAAGTTCCCACCAGCAGGAAGCGCCCATCAGCCAATGAGCATTTGCAACAAGTTCCCACCAGCAGGAAGCGCCCATCAGCCAATGAGCATTTGCAACAAGTTCCCACCAGCAGGAAGCGCCCATCAGCCAATGAGTATCAGCAGGAAGTGCCCATCAGCCAATGAGTATTAGCAACAAGTTCCCACCAGCAGGAAGCGCCCATCAGCCAATGAGCATTTGCAACAAGTTCCCACCAGCAGGAAGCGCCCATCAGCCAATGAGCATTTGCAACAAGTTCCCACCAGCAGGAAGCGCCCATCAGCCAATGAGCATTTGCAACAAGTTCCCACCAGCAGGAAGCGCCCATCAGCCAATGAGTATCAGCAGGAAGTGCCCATCAGCCAATGAGTATTAGCAATAAGTTCCCACTAGCAGGAAGTGCCCATCAGCCAATGAGTATCAGCAGGAAGTGCCCATCAGCCAATGAGTATCAGCAGGAAGTGCCCATCAGCCAATGAGTATTAGCAATAAGTTCCCACTAGCAGGAAGTGCCCATCAGCCAATGAGTATCAGCAGGAAGTGCCCATCAGCCAATGAGTATCAGCAGGAAGTGCCCATCAGCCAATGAGTATCAGCAGGAAGCGCCCATCAGCCAATGAGTATCAGCAGGAAGTGCCCATCAGCCAATGAGTATTAGCAATAAGTTCCCACTAGCAGGAAGTGCCCATCAGCCAATGAGTATTAGCAACAAGTTCCCACTAGCATGAAGTGCCCATCAGCCAATGAGCACTAGGAGGTTAGCAGGAAGTACCCATTAACTAACGAGCATAAGCAAGAAGAGCCCATCAGCAGAAAGTGCCCATCAGCCAATGAGCATTATCAGAAAGTGCCCATCAACCAATGAAAATTAGCAGGAAGTGCCCATCAACCAATGAGAATTAGCAGGAAGTGCCCATCAGCAGGAATTAACCATTAGCCAATGAGTATTAGCAGGAAGTTCCCACCAGCAGGAAGTGCCCATCAACCAATAAGCATTATCAGGAAGTGCCCATCAACCAACGAGCATTATAAGATAGTGCCCATCAACCAATGAGAATTAGCAGGAAGTGCCCATCACCCAATTAGAATTAGCAGGAAGTGCCCATCAACCAACGAGAATTAGCAGGAAGTGCCCATCACCCAATTAGAATTAGCAGGAAGTGCCCATCAACCAACGATAATTAGCAGGAAGTGCCCATCAACTAACGAGAATTAGCAGGAAGTGCCCATCACCCAATTAGAATTAGCAGGAAGTGCCCATCAACCAACGAGAATTAGCAGGAAGTGCCCATCAACCAACGAGAATTAGCAGGAAGTGCCCATCACCCAATTAGAATTAGCAGGAAGTGCCCATCAACCAACGAGAATTAGCAGGAAGTGCCCATCAACTAACGAGAATTAGCAGGAAGTGCCCATCAACCAACGAGGAACTAACAAGCAACTGAATTAAAACATAGCTTTTAATAATGTATTCTAAAATGGGTGTAGAATTTAAAACCATGGACGGAGTAGTTTTGTAATAATAACCCTTACTATTCGTAATTCAAATGGGCCTTTGCGGTAAAATTGCTGTTATGGGTCTTATGTTTAGCTTATATGCAACTATATGATATATTTCTATTGCACTTGTTTCCTATTCCTGTTGTCTCTCTGCTAAGATCATGGCTTCTGTACACTAATGCCTTGTACTACTGACCATTACCTGCATACAGTGTGTACTACTGACCATTACCTGCATACAGTGTGTACTACTGACCATTACCTGTATAGAGTGTGTACTACTGACCATTACCTGCATACAGTGTGTACTACTGACCATTACCTGTATACAGTGTGTACTACTGACCGTTACCTGCATACAGTGTGTACTACTGACCGTTACCTGCATACAGTGTGTACTACTGACCGTTACCTGCATACAGTGTGTACTACTGACCGTTACCTGCATACAGTGTGTACTACTGACCATTACCTGTATACAGTGTGTACTACTGACCATTACCTGCATACAGTGTGTACTACTGACCATTACCTGCATACAGTGTGTACTACTGACCATTACCAGCATACAGTGTGTACTACTGACCGTTACCTGCATACAGTGTGTACTACTGACCGTTACCTGCATACAGTGTGTACTACTGACCGTTACCTGCATACAGTGTGTACTACTGACCATTACCAGCATACAGTGTGTACTACTGACCATTACCAGCATACAGTGTGTAATACTGACCATTACCTGCATACAGTGTGTACTACTGGTCATTAATTACCTTCATACAGTGTGTACTACTGACCATTATCTGCTTACAGTGTGTACTACTGACCATTACCTGTATACAGTGTGTACTACTGACCGTTACCTGCATACAGTATGTACTACTGACCATTACCTGCATACAGTGTGTACTACTGGTCATTAATTACCTTCATACAGTGTGTACTACTGACCATTATCTGCATACAGTGTGTACTACTGACCATTACCTGTATACAGTGTGTACTACTGACCGTTACCTGCATACAGTATGTACTACTGACCATTATCTGTATACAGTGTGTACTACTGACCGTTACCTGCATACAGTGTGTACTACTGACCATTACCTGCATACAGTGTGTACTACTGACCATTACCTGTATACAGTGTGTACTACTGACCATTACCTGCATACAGTGTGTACTACTGACCATTACCTGCATACAGTGTGTACTACTGACAATTACCTGCATACAGTGTGTACTACTGACCATTAGCAGCATACAGTGTGTACTACTGACCATTAGCAGCATACAGTGTGTACTACTGGTCATTACCTGCATACAGTGTGTACTGCTGTCCATTACCTGCATACAGCGTGTACTACTGACCATTATCTGCATACAGTGTGTACTACTGACCATTACCTGTATACAGTGTGTACTACTGACCATTATCTGCATACAGCGTGTACTACTGACCATTATCTGCATACAGTGTGTACTACTGACCATTACCTGTATACAGTGTGTACTACTGACCATTACCTGTATACAGCGTGTACTACTGACCATTACCTGCATACAGTGTGTACTACTGACCATTACCTGCATACAGTGTGTACTACTGACCATTACCTGTATACAGTGTGTACTACTGACCGTTACCTGCATACAGTGTGTACTACTGACCATTACCTGCATACAGTGTGTACTACTGACCATTATCTGCATACAGTGTGTACTACTGACCATTACCTGTATACAGTGTGTACTACTGACCATTACCTGTATACAGTGTGTACTACTGACCATTACCTGCATACAGTGTCATATATGAAAGATATATATTTGGCATCTGCAAGCAAGAAGAAGGTGAAGCAATAGACAACTTTGTCACACGGCTAAGAGAAAAAGCTGCAAGCTGTGAGTATGGCTCTCTGAGAGATGAACTTATTCGTGACAAAATAGTTCTAGGTATTAATAGTGAAAGCACACGCCGCCGCCTATTGAGGGAATATTTAAATCTACACGTGTGACGCAGACTATTGAGGGAACATGATATAAACCTACACGTGTGACGCTGACTATTGAGGGAACATGATATAAACCTACACGTGTGCCGCCTCTGCCTATTGAGGGAACATGATATAAACCTACACGTGTGCCGCCGCTGCCTATTGAGGGGAACATGATATAAACCTACACGTGTGCCGCTGCTGCCTATTGAGGGAACATGATATAAACCTACACGTGTGTCGCCTCTGCCTATTGAGGGGAACATGATATAAACCTACACGTGTGTCGCCTCTGCCTATTGAGGGGAACATGATATAAACCTACACGTGTGCCGCCTCTGACTATTGAGGGAACATGATATAAACCTACACGTGTGCCGCCTCTGCCTATTGAGGGAACATGATATAAACCTACACGTGTGCCGTCGCCTATTGAGGGAACATGATATAAACCTACACGTATACCGCTGCCTATTGAGGGAACATGATATAAACCTACACGTGTGCCGCTGCTGCCTATTGAGGGAACATGATATAAACCTACACGTGTGCCGCCTCTGACTATTGAGGGAACATGATATAAACCTACACGTGTGACACCGCTGCCTATTGAGGGAACATGATATTAACCTACACGTGTGCCGCCGCCGCATATTGAGGAAACATGATATAAACCTACACGTGTGCCGTCGCCTATTGAGGGAACATGATATAAACCTACACGTGTGCCGCCTCTGCCTATTGAGGGAACATGATATAAACCTACACGTGTGACGCTGCCTATTGAGGGAACATGATATAAACCTACACGTGTGTCGCCTCTGCCTATTGAGGGAACATGATATAAACCTACATGTGTGCCGCCTCTGCCTATTGAGGGAACATGATATAAACCTACACGTGTGTCGCCTCTGCCTATTGAGGGAACATGATATAAACCTACATGTGTGCCGCCTCTGCCTATTGAGGGAACATGATATAAACCTACACGTGTGCCGCCTCTGCCTATTGAGGGAACATGATATAAACCTACACGTCTGCCGCCTCTGCCTATTGAGGGAACATGATATAAACCTACACGTGTGCCGCCTCTGCCTATTGAGGGAACATGATATAAACCTACACGTGTGCCGCCTCTGCCTATTGAGGGAACATGATATAAACCTACACTTGTGCCGCCGCCTATTGAGGGAACATGATATAAACCTACAAACAGCAATTGAGATATGTCGCACTGCAGAATTTACTGACAAACATTACAGGGTCGGTTCCAGAACGAATTAAATGGGGGGGCATTTTTTTTTCACGAGGGGGCACACATTTAAAAAGCATGTATGAGAGTCAAAATAAGAGCAGACCTACTGTGGCAGTCCAGGGGTTATATTTATCAGATCTCCTCTCTGGCTGTGCAGGAGCTAGATTTGTTTATATTTCTGAAAGTGCAGCGGTTACATGTGTCATATCTCAAGGAGTATAGGGGTTACATTTATAAGATGTATGGCAGTGCCGCAGCAGTTACATTTACCAGATTTATGGCAGTGCAGGGGTTATATGTGTCATATCCCAGGAATGTCTCCCACATATGACACAGCCAGTTGTGTAGCTCTACCAATGGGAACCAGAAAGGATGAAAGCAAACGCCCAAAGTGAAACTTAAGCCTTTATTTGGAAAAGTTACAATCCAGGAGGGAAGGCACACAAGGAAATTCAGCATACGCGTTTCGGCTGCACGCCGTAATCACTACTGATAAAAACATTACACACATGTGCATTTATAAAGGGTGTACTCAACAGCCATTGGTAAACAAAGAACACACCCACTATGATGATCTTATGTTAAATTATGTGCCTAATCTATGCAAACCTAGAACAATTAACCCCTAAATACCGGTACTGCTGAAGATTAAAAGTGATAATAATTCATATGCATTATTCATAGGCTAACTTACTAGTCAAAAAATATATATATATATATGTACAATTGAAATGCCTGTTTAGATAAACACATATCGATGTTATGCAACAACAATGTGTTACAAATGCCTTAGATACATGCAAATACACAGTGATGAGGCAAAAAACTTTGAAGTGATAGATGGTAAATTGAGAATATGTATCAAACATGAATATAAATAAGAATATGAAAACATTTAAACATAATCATTCACATGTGCATAAAGTGCCTCCTTATGACATTACACATGTGATATAATAATTATAAATTTAATTTTAACATATGTAAGTAAGCAAAATTGCACATGTGAATACTTCCATGTAATATAAATATAATCCGATTATCTATGAGGCTCTGACCAACTCAATTTACGTGCTCAATATATAGTGAACAAAACATAAATATGAGCACTCACGAGCATTATTCCCAGAAGTTTATGAGATTATACTCTGCATTAAGCCCCAGAGGAATTTTGGTGGAAAGTTTAAAGATCCAGAGCATTTCACGTTTCTCCAACAGTCTCTGTCTGCCCCCACCCCTCTTAGGATAGGGAATGTGATCTATGGCCAACCACCTGAAGGATGATGCATCTTTCTGGTGTACATGTGCAAAATGTTGCACTATGGGTGAGGTAGATTTGCCCACATTAATAGTGGACAAATGTTCCCTAATTCTGGACCTGATGTCTCTTGTGGCGAGACCCACATATTGAACGTGGCACAGAACACAGGTTATTAGGTATATCACATGATGCAATGTGCAGTTTAGGCAGTAATTTATGTCATATGTTTTTTGTGTCACCGTTGAAGTAAAGGTGTCGGCTATGACGATGTGGTCACAGGCCTTGCACCTATTGCTCCCGCATCTGTACATTCCTCTGTTAGTTAACCAGGAACTTCCAGATGGTTGGGGATTAGCCAAAACTTTGGGAGATAAGAAGTTCCCTAAGGTTTTGTTCCGACGGTAGGAACACCTCATACCCTCTGAGACACATTCCACCAATTTGTCGTCTGCTACCAGAAGCTTAAAGTGTTTCTTCACTATGTTGCAAATGGACTGGTAGTCAGAACTATAGTCAGTCACAAATGTCAACTCTCTATTATCACATTGGGTAACTTTGCTTACTTTTTTGACCTCTAGTAGGGATGTACGATCAACTGCTTTAACTTCTCTGACAGCTCTATTCAGTACTCGTTTGGGGTAGCCACGTTTGGTCAAACGTTCTAAAAGGTCCTCTTGGTGTTCCTTGAATGTCTCATTGGTGGAACAGTTCCTCTTAGCTCTAATGAGCTGACCCTTGGCTATGGAATATGTCACGTTCTTAGGGTGACAGCTACGACCATGAAGTACTGAATTCCCAGAAATAGGCTTTCTGTAAATACTGCTCTCTATGGTGCCAGCTTCAGTCCCCAGCTGCCTTGTTGTTAGATTGGCGCACACCTATACAATAGGATTTGCTTGCATGTCCCATTACACTGAACTTACATATTTGCCTGTGCAAGCGACTTTTAAATTCTTTGTGTGCCATTTTGCTCACACTCACTATGGAAACACATCTTTAGAGTGAGCTATATAGTATCCTTTGTATATTGGAGCTTTGACATCTTGTGCAGTCGACCCCATAGAGGGGCACTTGTTACAGCATTGATAATTAACACGCCAATCAGCCCTTTCTTATCTCACATTTTTTCTGGTTTTTCTCTTCACCTGTGCCATAGGCAGCACAGTGAGATATCAGTATTGGGCTTTTTGGGAAGGACTTTCTCACCAAACTATCATGGAGGAGACACAATGTTATTCCCTTTTACCGGTGACTAGCAGAGATGAACCTGTTACTGAATTGGCTAGAATATTTTCTACTAGCAAATCTGATTTTGCCTTAAAGGGACAGTCTACACCAGAATGTTTACTGTTTTAAAAGATAGATAATCCCTTTATTACCCATTTCCCAGTTTTGCATAACCAACACAATTATAATAATATACTTGTAACCTCTGTGATTATCGTGTATCTAAGCCTCTGCAAACTGCCCCTTTTTTCAGTTCTTTTGACAGACTTGCAGTCTAGCCAATCAGTGCCTGCTCCCAGATTACTTCACGTGCACGAGCACAGTGTTATCTATATGAAATATGTGAACTAACACCCTCTAGTGGTGAAAAACTGTTAAAATGCAATCTGAAAGAGGTGGGCTTCAAGGTCTAAGAAATAAGCATATGAACCTCCTAGGTTAAGCTTTCAAATAAGAATACCAAGAGAACAAAACAAAATTGGTGATAAAAGTAAATTGGAAAATTGTTTAAAATTACATGCTCTATCTGAATCATGAAAGTTTATTTTGGACTAGACTGTCCCTTTAAGTAATTTGTTTCAAGACATGGATAAACTTTGCATTAAAGAGACAAAATTACAGTGGGATATTTGGACATTGAATAAATACATAGACCTCAAAATGATACCTAGAGGTCTGAGGATATCCAAGTATCCCACTTTTGAAGTGGATGACACTGACTTTATTGATTCTTGGAACATTATTTTGGATGAATGCTCTAACAGACTTATGATTTTATTGGTTGTTTACAAATCTAAATTGCTAAGTAATGTCAGAGATGAGATTAACACAATCCAAATAGAATTGAATAAACGTAAATTAGAGGTAGATTACCAAAGATTTGATGGGGTTCTCAAAAAATCAGTTGAGGAGACTAGAAATGTAGTGATGAATATTAAACACACTAAGTATTTACGGGATCAAACCAATTACGATACAAATACTGTCCATGTTTGGAATAGGACCCAGAGATTTACTACACGTAGACACCATAATAGAAGTAGGAGTCGGGGCAGATCCCGCAATAGAAAACAGGGACATAGATCTAACAGTGGGCCCAGAGTTACCTTTTCAGACAGTGATGTAGATTCAAGAGATGATAGACATTATGTAGATAGCAATCACAGTATCGGGGTTTCTGGCATATTAAAAAATACACATGATAATCCCTCACATAGTGGGGCCACTGGAACTAATGACACTACTAGTCTACCAGCAAGATCTAAAGAACCTAACAAATATAATGCCTCTATGGGGGCTAACTATATTCCAGACACTGCCCCTAATTGTGCTGGTTCCTCTGGTATGTCTAATTCTCACACCATATCTAATAGTCAGCTGGAGCAGGTTTTTCCAGTGAACCCGAGGAAACTTCAAGGGGGAGGGGACACTCACTCTCATACACAACAGAACAGGTATCCTCTGAGGGGCCCCAAACCGATCAACAAGTACAAACCATCAGTGTGATCAACTTATCTAGTTTTGTTCTCACTGAATCTCAAACCAGGCTATTAAGTCTTGGTCTTGGCTTTGTGCCAGTTACCAGGTTCAATCTTTACAAGACAATGCTTGATGTAAACAAACTAGTGAGAAACATCACACTGAAAAAACATTTCTCTGATTGTAATGGTAACTCTTCTCATAATCAGGGTGCCTCATTAAAACTACAAGTACCAAGAGTCAATTTGAATACTGAGTTTTCTTTTGCAGAGACATGTGATGTCATTTCTATGGACAACTTAGCTAGAGAGGGCCAAAGTAGCCAGACTGAGAACCTGATTATAAAACATGGAGGCTTTAAGCAACCATCTACGTTCTATCCTGTCCACAGCAGGGGTCCCCTTGTCAAGAAATTTTATAACCGAGTTGAGAAAGATTTACGGTTACTGGCGGTTAAAACAAATAATCCGTCAGATGAAAATCTCTCCAGGGCTGAGAGATCAGCCTTAGAGGAATTATATAACAACAAAGACATTGTGATTAAGGCTGCCGACAAGGGGGGCTCTGTTGTGGTACAGGATAGGACTACATATAGGAATGAGGCCTTGCGCCAACTCACTGATACCTCGCAGTACACAGTGCTCACCTCCAATCCGACGAGACGGTACCAGCGGGAACTTATGCCCCTTCTGGATGATGGTTTTGAAGCAGGTTTTTTTG
>NC_069502.1:1235955533-1236018541 GCF_027579735.1 Bombina bombina
AACTGGCACCTAAGGAACCTCTTCAGCCAAGTAGCACTAAATTGAAGTTATATTCAGGGGAACTAATGGATTTATTGGGACTTTTCCAATCAGAAACCGCTATTGTCTGGTTCAACATGTGAGTGCCTGGGTCTGATGCAGTTCACCATTCCTGCTAAACTACACAATGTCGATAAACAGCCTGCAAAATCCCTGACTAGGCCACTGATAAAACAGCAAATCCAAGTGTCTATAGTGATGTTTTTGATGGCCCAGTAGTATCTGTTCCAGGAGAGGTACATTTTGAACTTGATCCTAGCATTCCACCAGTGCAATGTGCCAGTAGCCATTAAGCCGCAGGTCAAAGCACAACTGGATAAGTATGAAGCTGATGGACATCTTACTTCAGTATCAGAGCCTACGGATTGGATAAGCAACATGGTAGTTATTAGGAAGCCTGAGAAGATCAGAATTTGCATTGATCCCAAGTTTCTGAACATGGCCCTGAAACGGTCACACTACTTAATGCCAACACTTGACAACGTTTTGCATAAACTACGCAAAGCACAGGTTTTTACACTTGTTGATGCGAGAGATGCCATTTTACAGTGCAAACTGGATGAAAAGAGTAGCTACATGACCACCTTCTGGACTCCTTGGGGCAGAAAGAGATTGCTGAAACTGCCATTTGGAGTCTCTGTAACACCGGAGGTATCAGCGAAAGCAGCATGAACTATTATGTGGGCTCCACGGAATTGAGCCAATAGCCGATGACATTCTTATAGTTGGCTGTGGTAATACAGATGAAGAAGCTGAGCATGACCATGATGAGAAGCTAACAGCACTACTGGATCGTTGCAGGCAGGTGATGCTGAGACTCAGCGTAAAGAAATTGCAGTTTAAGGTGCAAGAAGTTCGTTTCCATGTCCTCACAAGGCTTAAAAGCTGACCCAGATAAGATTAGAGCCATTGTGGACATGCCACAGCCTGGTGACACCAAAGCGGTACAGCGTTTTATTGGCTTTGTCACATACCTAGTGAAATTCATACCGCACTTGTCTGAGGTGTGTCAGCCATTGAGAAGACTTCTGGACAAAGATGCAGTTTGGCACTGGTTTCCCAAGCATGACCAGGCAGTGGAGGAGATAAAACGGTTGGTCACCGCTGCCCCGGTGTTGAAATATTTTGATGTCACAAAGCCTGTCACAATACAAAGTGACACGCAAAAATGGCCTAGGATGTTGTCTATTGCAAGAAGGTTAGCCAGTTGCATATGCGTCCAGAGCTCTTTCGTCAGTCGAGCAGAATTATGCTCAAATTGAAAAGGAATGTTTAAGCATTGTGTTTGCTTGCCAGCGTTTTCATCATTATCTTTATGGCCGGGATACAATCAGAGCTGAAACTGATCACAAACCGCTAATTGCCATATTAAAAAAAGCCCCTTTTATGTGCTCCCAAGCGTTTGCAGAGCATGATGCTTACATTGCAGCATTACAACCTCAATGTTGTCTGCAAGCCAGGATGTGAAATGTATATCAGTGATACCCTGAGCAGAGCTACAACGGATCATTTGGCACCCGGATGTGAAATGTATATCAGTGATACCCTGAGCAGAGCTACAACGGATCATGTGGCACCAGGAGGTGAAATGTATATCAGTGATACCCTGAGCAGAGATACAACGGATCATGTGGCACCTGGAGGTGAAATGTATATCAGTGATACCCTGAGCAGAGCTACAACGGATCATGTGGCACCTGGAGGTGAAATGTATATTAGTGATACCCTGAGCAGAGCTACAACGGATCATGTGGCACCTGGAGGTGAAATGTATATTAGTGATACCCTGAGCAGAGCTACAACGGATCACGTGGCACCCGGAGGTGAAATGTATATCAGTGATACCCTGAGCAGAGCTACAACGGATCATGTGGCACCCGGAGGTGAAATGTATATCAGTGATACCCTGAGCAGAGCTACAACGGATCATGTGGCACCCGGAGGTGAAATGTATATCAGTGATACCCTGAGCAGAGCTACAACGGATCATGTGGCACCCGGAGGTGAAATGTATATTAGTGATACCCTGAGCAGAGCTACAACGGATCACGTGGCACCCGGAGGTGAAATGTATATTAGTGATACCCTGAGCAGAGCTACAACGGATCACGTGGCACCCGGAGGTGAAATGTATATTAGTGATACCCTGAGCAGAGCTACAATGGATCACGTGGCACCCGGAGGTGAAATGTATATCAGTGATACCCTGAGCATAGCTACAACGGATCATGTGGCACCCGGAGGTGAAATGTATATTAGTGATACCCTGAGCAGAGCTACAACGGATCACGTGGCACCCGGAGGTGAAATGTATATTAGTGATACCCTGAGCAGAGCTACAACGGATCACGTGGCACCCGGAGGTGAAATGTATATCAGTGATACCCTGAGCAGAGCTACAACGGATCATGTGGCACCCGGAGGTGAAATGTATATCAGTGATACCCTGAGCAGAGCTACAACGGATCATGTGGCACCCGGAGGTGAAATGTATATTAGTGATACCCTGAGCAGAGCTACAACGGATCATGTGGCACCCGGAGGTGAAATGTATATTAGTGATACCCTGAGCAGAGCTACAACGGATCATGTGGCACCCGGAGGTGAAATGTATATTAGTGATACCCTGAGCAGAGCTACAACGGATCATGTGGCACCCGGAGGTGAAATGTATATCAGTGATAGTCCTAGAGTCATAATACCAAATGGCTAGATTTAGAGTTTTGTCGGTAAAGACCCGCGGTGCTAACGCTGCTTTTTCTCCCAGCGCACCCTTAAGACAACGCTGGTATTTAGAGTTGTCTGAGGGGCTGCGTTAGGCTCAAAAAAGGGTGCGTTGAGCATAATTTAGCTCCACTTCAACCCTCAATACCAGTGTTGCCTACGGTAGCGGTGAGCTGGCTAAACGTGCTCGTGCACAATTTCCCCATAGGAAACAATGGAGCTGAGCTGGCTGAAAAAAACCTAACACCTGCAAAAAAGCAGCGTTCAGCTCCTAACGCAGCCCCATTGTTTCCTATGGGGAAAATACATTTATGTCTACACCTAACACCCTAACATGAACCCCGAGTCTAAACATCCCTAACCTTACACTTATTAACCCCTAATCTGCTGCCCCCGCTATCGCTGACCCCTGCATATTATTATTAACCCCTAATCTTCCGCTCCGGACACCGCCGCAACCTACATTATCCCTATGAACCCCTAATCTGCTGCCCCTAACAACGCCGACCCCTATATTATATTTATTAACCCCTAATCTGTCCACCCCCCACGTCGCCGCTACCTAACTACACTTATTAACCCCTAATCTGCCGACTGGACCTCGCCGCCACTATAATAAATGTATTAACCCCTAAACCGCTGCACTCCAGCCTCGCAAACACTATAATAAATAGTATTAACCCCTAATCTGCCCTCCCTAACATCGCCGCCACCTACAATTATTAACCCCTAATCTCCCGCCCCCACCGTCACCGCTACTATAATAAAGTTATTAACCCCTAAACATAACTCTAACCCTAACACCCCCTAACATAAATATAATTTATATAAAACGAAATAATATTCCTAAAATTAACTAAAGTATTCCTATTTAAAACTAAATACTTACCTGTAAAATAAACTCTAATATAGCTACAATATAACGAATAATTATATTGCAGCTATTTTAGGATTTATATTTATTTTAGAGGTAACTTTGTATTTATTTTAACTAGGTACAATAGCTATTAAATAGTTATTTACTATTTAATAGCTACCTAGTTAAAATAATTACAAAATTACCTGTAAAATAAATCCTAACCTAAGTTACAATTAAACCTAACACTACACTATCATTAAATTAATTAAATAAATGACCTACAATTAAATAAACTATTCTATAATACAAAAACAAACAAACACTAAATTACAAAAAATAAAAAAAGTTAAAATTTTTTTTTTCAAAAATAAAAAAATTAAAATAAAATATTAGCACCCAGGTGGGAAATGGCTTAGCAGCCAAAGGGTTAAAGGAACCTTCATTCGGTGAGTAGGCGTCGGTTGAAGAGGATGGATCCGCGTCGGCTGGGAAGAAGATGGCTCCGCTCCGGATGGATGAAGATAGAAGATGCCGCTTGGATGAAGATGTCTGCTGGTCCGGATGTCCTCTTCTGCCCGGATAGGATGAATACTTCTGCCGGTCTGGATGTCCTCTTCTGCCCCATCGGATGAAGACTTCGGCCCGGCTGGGTTAAGATGACTCAAGGTAGGGAGATCTTCAGGGGGTAGTGTTAGGTTTATTTAAGGGGGGTTTGGGTGGGTTAGAGTAGGGGTATGTGGGTGGGGGGTTTTAATGTTGGGGGGGGTTGAATTTTTTTTTTCAGGCAAAAGAGCTGATTTCTTTGGGGCATACCCCGCAAAAAGCCCTTTTAAGGGCTGGTAAAAGAGCCAATTACTTTTGTATTTTAGAATAGGTTAGGGAATTTTTTATATGGGGGGGCTTTTTTTATTTTATTAGGGGGCTTAGATTAGGTGTAATTAGTTTAAACTTCTTGTAATTCTTTTTTATTTTCTGTAATTTAGTGAATTTTTTTTGTGTATTATAGAATAGTTTATTTAATTGTATTTAATTGTAGGTCATTTATTTAATTAATTTAATGATAGTGTAGTGTTAGGTTTAATTGTAACTTAGGTTAGGATTTATTTTACATGTAATTTTGTATTTATTTTAACTAGGATAGCAGATTAGGGGTTAATAAATATAATATAGGGGTCGGCGATGTTAGGGGCAGCAGATTAGGGGTTCATAACTATAACGTAGGTGGCGGCGATGTCCGGTCGGCAGATTACGGGTTAAATTTTTTTATTAGAGTGGCGGTGATGTGGGGGGGCCTCGGTTTAGGGGTACATAGGTAGTTTATGGGTGTTAGTATACTTTAGAGCACAGTAGTTAAGAGCTTTATATTCCCACGTTAGCCCATAAAGCTCTTAACTACTGACTTTTTTTGTTGGTAGAGGCTGTACCACTCACTTCTCCCAAGACTCTAAATACCAGCGTTAGGCAGATCCCATTGAAAAGATAGGATACGCAATTGGCGTAAGGGGATCTGCGGTAGCCTGGAATCGCGGTAGGGAAGTGAGCAGTAGACCCTTTCCTGCCTGACTCTAAATACCAGCGGGCGCCCAAAAGCAGCGTTAGGACCCCCTAACGCTGCTTTTGACGGCTAATGCAGAACTCTAAATCTAGGCGATAGTCACTTAGAGCAGAGATTTTATTACGCATACTGTGACGAGACCAATCTCGCCACTGTGCATTGGAGGAGCCTGGTTGCCCGCCTGCTGCCTTTAGACTATGGTCCCATGTTGAAACGCTTGATTTTCCCCTACAAAGGGTCAAGCCGGGTCTGCCGGAGTGTCCCACCAGGAGGGAGCCGTGTGACGGACCCCTCTATCCTGGAGCTGTGTGGCTCTCCTGGTTGATTTGTGTGGATTTGTGTGGTTTCCTGTCCGTGCTTCCCTGTTCGCATTTGTTTTTCTGGTCTCCCGAGCACCGCTTAGGCTGTCGACCTCCCTACGGATTATGGATTCGGGCAAAATGTTTAAGTCACCCTGTGCCCATTATAGGTACAGTGTGTGAATCCAACAGTACTGAAGGGGTTAACTCTCCCCTTCTTCAGTTTTGAGAAACTGTATTTTCTAAAACAGGTTTCCTGGCATCAGCTATTGTTTACTGTAATTAGGTTTAGGTGATACGCTTTCACCTTGTTTAATCACCTCCAGAGTCCAGACTGCTAGGTGCCGGGAAGGAATCCATTGTTTCTTGTGTTTGATTGTTTATTGGGTTACGTAATGTATTTCTATTGTATCCTGTAAAAGGGCGTCTTTCCTCTATCCATGGAGGTAATTGGATTTCTTCCCAATTATCCCCAGGATAGAGAGGAGGGGTTTACTGGTACCAAGGGGAGCGTTTATGCCTGAGTCACTGTGATTGGCGAATGTACTATACTCGTCCCAATCTCCCATCTGGTCTCCTAGGGGAGTGTCCACCAGGTGGGAGACCTGCATAAATACCGGGCATGTAGCACTCAATAAAAGAGATTTTTCCTGTTTTACCCTCAAGGCGGAGCTTGGTCTTGTTCTTGGGGGGATTTACTGTATGCTGTTAGAGACTGATTGTCAGGAGTGTAAGCCGCTGGGGTGCTTTTCCTGTTCAGCTGCTAGCAGCTATTCGTGAGGTTCCGGTTTGGGAGTTTGGTGTTCTGCGGTAGCTACCTGTGTCTCTGTAAGCGAAGATCTACTAAACGGCGGTTAAACCCTTTTATGCCTGGGGGTGCCGTAACAGATACACTCAAGTCACATTGGGGGTAAGGCATGCTACAGACAAGCTTGTGATACTCTTTACTGGCCCAACATGCAAGGTGAAATCAAAGACTTTGTCAGCAATTGTCCCACTAGCAATGAATATGCACATTTGCAACAAAAAGAAACCATGATGTCACATGAGATACCTACACGTCCTTAGCAGATCGTCAGTATAGACTTATTCAACTACGCAGGAAAAGAGTATATGATATTAGTTGATCATTACTCAGACTTCTGGGAATTTGAACTTCTTATTGACTTATCCACTAAAACTACTGTTAGGAGGTGCAAGGTTCAGTTTGCACGTCATGGACAACCAGATAAAGTGATCTCTGATAACGGCCCTCAGTTCGCAAGCTTACAATTCAGGAAATTTGCCACTGAATGGGAGTTTGAGCATGTGACTTCTTCACCACATCATCCACAGGATAACGGCAAAGCTAAATCTGCTGTGAAGATTGTTAAAAATGTATGCAAGAAAGCACAAAGTGACGGTAAAGACCTGTGGAAGGCCATCTTACATTGGAGAAACACTCCAACCGAGGGCATGGATAGTAGTCCGGCACAGAGACTGATGTCAAGAAGATTAAAGACCTCCTTACCAGTTGCCAACAAGCTACTTGAACCCTCTGTGATACATGGTATACCAGAAAAGTTACGCCTTAAGAGACAAGTGTTCAAGGCACGATATGACACATCTGCCAAAGATTTGACTGAATTGAATATTGGGGAACAAATCCGTATGAAACCGCTGTCTGGAGATCGAACAAGTCATTGGAGAATGGGTGGGCACCTGTCTGCAAAAAGTTGCACCACGCTCCTATCTTGTGGACATTGAAGGAACCCTCTATCGCCGCAATCGTGTGGATCTGTGAGTGACTGAGTAGCCTGATTCTCAATATCCAGTTGACAGACCAGACTCATCTGATATTATAAGGGCACACTCACCCATTGGCAGTAAGGAATGTACAAAGGCGATGCCACAGACTAATATTAATGACAGTCCTGAGCAAGCAGGTATACCTCATGGCAGTCAAGCACAGAGCATGCCAGCAAGTATTGAGAAGAGCCAGTAACCTCAGAGAGGGCTAAGAAACTCTTTGTACAAGGAGGGCCAGTCTTCACCCCTAGTGGCAGACATTCACAACCGCCCAAGAGACTTAACCTATAGAATGTGTTATTACAAGGACTCATCAAAATTTCACAATCTTGATTTATTAACACTAAAAGAGGGAGTTTGCCACAATTAGTATTTGGAACGACTGCTACTTATAGCGATATATATGATTATTCCCATTGATGTCTGGTAACCAGAATAATATCTGTATATAGCAAGTTTTGCGGAACCAGCATCTTTCACAACTAACTTTAGCGGAATTAATAGGTACAATATAATCTGTCATTTGCAATAGTTACAATTTAGTGAGTTATACGGTAACAACCAATAATTGTATCGCTTTTAATTCTGCTCAAAATACAGAAACCTACTCTTGGTAACCACAATCAGCTCTAGCCGAACTAATAGAAACAATACAATTTGACATTTGCAAGAGTTGCAATTGAGTGAGTTATGTGGTAACAACCAATAATTGTATCGCTACTAATTCTGCTCTAAATACTGAAACCTACGCTTGGTAACCGTAGCTATAGCTGTACTCGGCATATGAGAAGGGATTACGATAGCCCCAACTGACTCTCGGTCTAACTCTAATTTAGAGGATATTATAACAGAGGGTCACGATATTAGTATACTTATGTTGATCCCATGTTATAGCAATAGATATATAAGCTGTAGACACGGAATAGAAAATTATCGTTTTCAATCTACTTAAGATTAATAATAATAACTCATATACCAGAGTAACCGCATTGTGAGATATTTAACAGTTGCTGTAATCCGACTACCCATTGATATCTACTTGAGGACATTCAGAACTATGTATCAGTAGTAATATAATATATTTTGTTGAGACTGTGTCCAAAATCTGAAGAATAACTTAACGTCGGCGATTCCAATATTTAGATACATGTGTTCAAGCATTACATTACACACAGGAAAATAGTGTCTCTATAACCATATTTGCCTTGTCACATACTGGCATTGACCAATTACAATTTTGGTTGGAGTAATACCTAAATATGAAGAGTAATTGGATAATAAATCACTCTTAATGATCCATCATACTTCAAGTCGTGAAGTAATAAACCGTATATATAAGCACAAGAATTTGCTAGCAACAGTGACGTACTAATGTTTCCAATAACCGACCAGCAGGGTAGTGGTTACTGTGAAAGGGGATCTGTGATATATTTAATAGAGATTGGATTTACTGTGTGTACACCAGCTACCAACATTATTTAATCCTTACATAATGTGAGGCTATTTTACCTCAATTACGAATAGTAAGGGTTATTATTACAAAACTACTCCGTCCATGTTTCTAAACTCTACACCCATTGTAGAATACATTATTAAAAGCTATGTTTTAATTCAGTTGCTTGTTAGTTCCTGCCTAGTACTCAGGGAAGTGAGTATTAGCAGGAAGTTCCCGCCAGCAGGAAGTGCCCATCAACCAACGAGCATTAGCAGGAAGTGCCCATCAACCAACGAGCATTAGCAGGAAATACCCATCAACCAACGAGCATTAGCAGGAAATACCCATCAACCAACGAGCATTAGCAGGAAGTGCCCATCAGCCAATGAGTATCATCAGCCAATGAGTATCAGCAGGAAGGTCCCACCAGCAGGAAGTGTCCATCAACCAATGAGCATTATCAGGAAGTGCCCATCAACCAACGAGCATTAGCAGGAAGTGCCAATCAACCCACAAGCATTAGCAGGAAATGCGCATCAACCAACAAGCATTAGCAGGAAGTGCCCATCAGTAGGTGCCCATCAACCAACGAGCATTAGCAGGGAGTGCCCAACAGCCAATGAGTATCAGCAGGAAGGTCCCACCAGCAGGAAGTGCCCATCAACCAATGAGAATTAGCAGGAAGTGCCCATCAGCCAATGAGCATTAGTAGGAAGTGGCCATCAGCCAGCCAATGAGCATCTCTTTTGTTCTCTCTCCCCCCTCTCTTTTTTACTCCCCCCTCTCTTTGGGCACTCTCTCTTACTCCCCCCTCTCTTTTGCTCTCTCTCTTACTCCCCCCTCTCTTTTGCTCTCTCCCCCTCTCTTTAGCTCTCTCTCTCTCCCCCCTCTCTTTTGCTCGCTCTCTCACCCCCTCTCTTTTGCACTCTCTCTTTGTCTCCCTCTCCCCTTTTTTGTGCTCTCCCCCTCTCTCTTTTGCTCTCTCCCCCCCCCTCTCCTTTGCATGCTCTCTCTCTCCCCCCTCTCTTTTGCTCTCTCCCCCCTCTCTTTTGCTCTCTCCCCCCTCTCTTTTGCTCTCTCTCTCCTCTCTTTTGCTCTCTCTTACTCCCCCTCTCTTTTGCTCTCTCTCTCCCCCTCTCTTTTGCTCTCTCTCTCCCCCTCTCCTTTTGCTCTCTCTCTCCCCCCTCTTCTATTTTGCTCTCTCTCCCCCTCTTCTATTTTGCTCTCTCTCTCCCCCCTCTTCTATTTTGCTCTCTCTCCCCCTCTTCTATTTTGCTCTCTCTCTCTCCCCCTCTCTTTTGCTCTCTCTCTCTCTCTCTCCCCCTCTCTTTTGCTCTCTCTCTCTCCCCCTCTCTCTTTTGCTCTCTCTCTCCCCCTCTCTCTTTTGCTCTCTCTCCCCCTCTCTCTCTCCCCCCTCTCTCTTTTGCTCTCTCTCTCCCCCTCTCTCTTTTGCTCTCTCTCCCCCTCTCTCTTTTGCTCTCTCTCCCCCTCTCTCTCTCCCCCCTCTCTCTTTTGCTCTCTCTCTCCCCCTCTCTCTTTTGCTCTCTCTCCCCCTCTCTCTTTTGCTCTCTCTCCCCCTCTCTCTTTTGCTCTCTCTCCCCCTCTCTCTTTTGCTCTCTCTCTCCCCTCTCTCTTTTGCTCTCTTTCCCCCCACCCTCTTTTGCTCTCTCTCCCCCCACCCTCTTTTGCTCTCTCTCCCCCCACCCTCTCTCTTTTGCTCTCTCTCTCTCCCCCTCTCTCTTTTGCTCTCTCTCTCTCTCCCCCTCTCTCTTTTGCTCTCTCTCTCTCCCCCTCTCTCTTTTGCTCTCTCTCTCTCCCCCTCTCTCTTTTGCTCTCTCTCTCCCCCTCTCTCTTTTGCTCTCTCTCTCCCCCTCTCTCTTTTGCTCTCTCTCTCCCCCTCTCTCTTTTGCTCTCTCTCTCCCCCTCTCTCTTTTGCTCTCTCTCTCCCCCTCTCTCTTTTGCTCTCTCTCTCCCCCTCCCTTTTGCTCTCTCTCCCCCTCTCTCTTTTGCACTCTCTCCCCTCTTTTGCTCTCTCTGCCCCTCTCTTTTGCTATCTCCCCCCTCTCTTTTCTCTCTTTCTCTCTCCCCTCTTTTGCTCTCTCTTTCTCTCTCCCCTCTTTTGCTCTCTCTCTCTCTCTCTCCCCTCTTTTGCTCTCTCTCTCTCCCCTCTTTTGCTCTCTCTCTCTCCCCTCTTTTGCTCTCTCTCTCTCCCCTCTTTTGCTCTCTCTCTCTCCCCTCTTTTGCTCTCTCTCTCTCCCCTCTTTTGCTCTCTCTCTCCCCTCTTTTGCTCTCTCTCTCTCCCCTCTTTTGCTCTCTCTCTCTCCCCTCTTTTGCTCTCTCTCTCTCCCCTCTTTTGCTCTCTCTCTCTCCCCTCTTTTGCTCTCTCTCTCTCCCCCCCCTCTTTTGCTCTCTCTCTCTCCCCTCTTTTGCTCTCTCTCTCTCCCCTCTTTTGCTCTCTCTCTCTCCCCTCTTTTGCTCTCTCTCTCTCCCCTCTTTTGCTCTCTCTCTCTCCCCTCTTTTGCTCTCTCTCTCTCCCCTCTTTTGCTCTCTCTCTCAACTCTTTTGCTCTCTCTCTCAACTCTTTTGCTCTCTCTCTCCCCTCTTTGCTCTCTCTCTCCCCTCTTTGCTCTCTCTCTCCCCTCTTTTGCTCTCTCTCTCCCCTCTTTTGATCTCTCTCTCCCCTCTTTTGATCTCTCTCTCCCCTCTTTTGCTCTCTCTCTCCCCTCTTTTGCTCTCTCTCTCCCCTCTTTTGCTCTCTCTCTCACCTCTTTTGCTCTCTCTACCCGCTCTCTTTTGCTTTCTCTCTCTACCCCCTCTCGTTTGCTCTCTCTCTCTCTACCTCCTCTCGTTTGCTCTCTCTCTACCCCCTCTCGTTTGCTCTCTCTCTACCCCCTCTCGTTTGCTCTCTCCCTTCCCACCCTCTCTTTTGCTCTCTCTAGCTCCCCCTCTCTTTTGCGCTCTCCCCCCCTCTCTCTTTTGCTCTCTCACTACCTCTCTTTTGCTCTCTCACCCCTCTCTTTTGCGCTCTCTCTTCCCCTCTCTTTTGCGCTCTCTCCCCCTCTCTTTTGCGCTCTCTCTTCACTCTCTCTTTTGCTCTCTCTCTTCCCCTCTCTTTTGCTCTCTCTTCCCTCTCTCTTTTGCTCTCTCTTCCCCTCTCTCTCTTTTGCTCTCTCTCTCCCCCCTCTCTCTTTTGCTCTCTCCCCCTCTCTCTTTTGCTCTCTCTCCCCCGCTCTCTTTTGCTCTCTCTCTCCCCCTCTCTCTTTTGCTCTCTCTCTCCCCCTCTCTCTTTCGCTCTCTCTCCACCTCTCTCTTTTGCTCTCTCTCTCGCTCTCTCTCTCCCCCGCTCTCTTTTGCTCTCTCTCTCCCCCTCTCTCTTTTGCTCTCTCTCTCCCCCTCTCTCTTTCGCTCTCTCTCCACCTCTCTCTTTTGCTCTCTCTCTCGCTCTCTCTCTCCCCCTCTCTCTTTTGCTCTCTCTCCCCCTCTCTCTTTTGCTCTCTCTCCCCCTCTCTCTTTTGCTCTCTCTCCCCCTCTCTCTTTTGCTCTCTCTCCCCCTCTCTCTTTTGCTCTCTCTCTCCCCCTCCCTTTTGCATGCACTCTATCCCCTCTTTTGCTCTCTCTGCCCCTCTCTTTTGCTTTCTCCCCCCTCTCTTTTGCTTTCTCCCCCCCCCCCTCTTTTGCTTTCTCCCCCCCCCCCTCTTTTGCTCTCTCTCTCTCTCCCCTCTTTTGCTCTCTCTCTCTCCCCTCTTTTGCTCTCTCTCTCCCCTCTTTTGCTCTCTCTCTCCCCTCTTTTGCTCTCTCTCTCCCCTCTTTTGCTCTCTCTCTCTCCCCTCTTTTGCTCTCTCTCTCTCCCCTCTTTTGCTCTCTCTCTCTCCCCTCTTTTGCTCTCTCTCTCTCCCCTCTTTTGCTCTCTCTCCCCCCTCTCTTTTGCTCTCTCTCCCCCCTCTCTTTTGCTCTCTCTCCCCCCTCTCTTTTGCTCTCTCTCCCCCCCCTCTCTTTTGCGCTCTCTGTCTCTCTCTCCCCTCTTTTGCTCTCTCCCTTATCTCTTTTGCGCTCTCCCCTTTCTCCCCCCTGTTTTGCGGTTTCTCTCCCTTACCTCTTTTGCGCTCGCTCTCCCCCTTCTTTTGCTCCCTCTCCCCCTTCTTTTGCTCCCTCTCCCCCTTCTTTTGCTCCCTCTCCCCCTTCTTTTGCTCTCTCTTCCCCTCTCTTTTGCTCTCTCTCCCCCTCTCTTTTGCTCTCTCTCTCTCTCCCCCTCTCTTTTGCTCTCTCCCCCTCTCTTTTGCTCTCTCTCCCCCTCTCTTCTGCTTTCTCTCTCCCCCTCTCTCTTTTGCTCTCTCTCCCCCTCTCTTTTGTTCTCTCTCTCCCCCTCTCTTCTGCGCTCTCTCTCCCCCTCTTTTGCGCTCTCCCCTTTCTCCCCCCTCTTTTGCTGTCACTCTCCCTCTTTTTTGCGCTCTCTATCTCCCCTCTTTTGCTCTCTCTCTCTCTCTCCCCCCCCTCTATTCTGCTCTCTCTCCCCCCTCTATTCTGCACTCTCCCCCCTCTCTTTTGTGCTCTCGCTGTCTCTCTATCCCCTCTTTTGCTCGCTCTCTCCCCTATCTTTTGCTCTCTCTCCCCCCTATTTTTTTGCTCTCTCTCCCCCCTTTCTTTTGCTCTCCCCCCCCTCTCTTTTGAGCTCTCATGTCCGCACGACCCGGCCCGCGTCACGCCAGGCCCCGTCCAGCCCGCATCATGCCCCCCTCACACCCGGTCGGCCCCAGATCCCAGGTCAGTCTGTTGAAGGCCAGGCGTGTTTGTCCTCGTGCAGTCTCTTCTGCGCATGACAGCTTTGGACAAACACACTTGGCCTTTTATATTATAGGATACAATACATACACATATAGACATACAATATATACACAAACAATACAATAGAGAGTGGATAGTTCATGTTTGCTTTTGGAAATATATAATACTGCACACTGCGGACTACTATATGTTTGTATAATATGCAGTACAGAATGAGATGCTAATTAATCTACTGTCTATAAAGACCTTGTATACACATAGTGCGTGCCCTGCTCACCAGCGTTTCTCAGTTCCAGTCCTCAGGGACTGATTTTCAGGATAACCGTGGGTGAGAGCAGGTTAGTAATTATGGTTACTGATCATCTAAATATTTCACCTGTGCTTCAGTTCTGATATCCTGTAAATCTGGCCTGTTAGTGTGCTCTGAGAACTGGAACTGAGAACCATTGACCTAGAACAAGCGGCAGATCAGTCACACACACCGGTGATCGGAGGCACCACTACAAATACAAACAGACTCTCCATTTGTGGGTGGAGAAGATTCATACAGCAAGGCATGGGAAGCTTTAACCCTTTCACCACTACCTTTACAATGTAAATGTATTAACCAATAGGAATAGCCTGCAGGAAGGTGCACAGTTCTTGCTCGTCTAATAGAGACAACGCGTTGCACTGCCTCACCTACTGTATGTGACCACCAGACATAAATACAAATATATTCCTCATTAAGGTGGTGAACAAGGCAGGCACCTTCTAGGAGAGGTTTATAGCCTTCATGGACAAACACTTCTAGACCATACAATCTGTACATGTGTGTGGTATCCACCCTTATCTTACCAGCTGCTCATATCCACCAAAGATGTACATGGTCCTTTCTAGGACACAAGCAGAGTGACCATCACGAGCCCCAGGGATCTGCCCAGATACACGCGGTGTTGTCCACAGATGGGTACCTGAAAGAGAACAAACAAACAATTTAACCACCATGGCCCTGAGATGGTTTATATCTCACTAAACAGCTCAAGTCTACTTTATTATAGCCATTCCATAACAGCAAAGAGATCAATATCTACCCAGATGTCGCCATCCATGGCATTACATTTATATCCCATCTGTAAGCTGTAAAGTAAGGTGAGCACATTCCCCTCCCTAGATCCATAACCAAGGTGAATTTGTTGGCTATATTCTATATCACTCTGTTCAAGAACCACAACCAAGGCAGGCTTGTTCCCCACTCTAGAACCACAACCAAGGCAGGCTTGTTCCCCACTCTAGAACCACAACCAAGGCAGGCTTGTTCCCCACTCTAGAACCACAACCAAGGCAGGCTTGTTCCCCACTCTAGAACCACAACCAAGGCAGGCTTGTTCGCAACTCTAGAACCACAACCAAGGCAGGCTTGTTCCCCACTCTAGAACCACAACCAAGGCAGGCTTGTTCCCCACTCTAGAACCACAACCAAGGCAGGCTTGTTCCCCACCCTAGAACCAAAACCAAGGCAGGCTTGTTCCCCACCCTAGAACCACAACCAAGGCAGGCTTGTTCCCCACCCTAGAACCACAACCAAGGCAGGCTTGTTCCCCACCCTAGAACCACAAACAAGGCAGGCTTGTTCCCCACCTTAGAACCACAAACAAGGCAGGCTTGCTCCCCACCCTAGAACCAAAACCAAGGCAGAAGAGAGGGGGAGAGAGAGAGCAAAAGAGAGGGGGAGAGAGAGAGCAAAAGAGAAGGGGAGAGAGAGAGCAAAAGAGAGGGGGGAGAGAGAGCAAAAGAGAGGGGGGAGAGAGAGAGCAAAAGAGAGGGGGGAGAGAGAGAGCAAAAGAGAGGGGGGAGAGAGAGAGCAAAAGAGAGGGGGGGAGAGAGAGAGAGCAAAAGAGAGGGGGGGAGAGAGAGAGAGAGCAAAAGAGAGGGGGGAGAGAGAGAGCAAAAGAGAGGGGGGAGAGAGAGAGCAAAAGAGAGGGGGGGAGAGAGAGAGCAAAAGAGAGGGGGGAGAGAGAGAGCAAAAGAGAGGGGGGAGAGAGAGAGCAAAAGAGAGGGGGGAGAGAGAGAGCAAAAGAGAGGGGGGAGAGAGAGAGCAAAAGAGAGGGGGGAGAGAGAGAGCAAAAGAGAGGGGGGAGAGATAGAGCAAACAAGAGGGGGGAGAGAGAGAGCAAAAGAGAGGGGGAAAGATAGAGCAAACGAAAGGGGAGAGAGAGAGAGCAAAAGAGAGGGGGGAGAGAGAGCAAAAGAGAGGGGGGAGAGAGAGAGCAAAAGAGAGGGGGGAGAGAGAGAGCAAAAGAGAGGGGGGAGAGAGAGAGCAAAAGAGAGGGGGGAGAGAGAGCAAAAGAGAGGGGGGAGAGAGAGCAAAAGAGAGGGGGGAGAGAGAGCAAAAGAGAGGGGGGAGAGAGAGCAAAAGAGAGGGGAGAGAGAGCGTGCAAAAGAGAGGGGAGAGAGAGCGTGCAAAAGAGAGGGGGAGAGAGAGCGTGCAAAAGAGAGGGGGAGAGAGCAAAAGAGAGGGGAGAGAGAGAGCAAAAGAGAGGGGAGAGAGAGAGCAAAAGAGAGGGGAGAGAGAGAGTAAAAGAGAGGGGAGAGAGAGAGCAAAAGAGAGGGGAGAGAGAGAGCAAAAGAGAGGGGAGAGAGAGAGCAAAAGAGAGGGGAGAGAGAGCGTGCAAAAGAGAGGGGAGAGAGAGCATGCAAAAGAGAGGGGAGAGAGAGCGTGCAAAAGAGAGGGGAGAGAGAGCGTGCAAAAGAGAGGGGAGAGAGAGCGTGCAAAAGAGAGGGGAGAGAGAGATCAAAAGAGAGGGGGAGAGAGAGATCAAAAGAGAGGGGGGAGAGATCAAAAGAGAGGGGAAAGAGATAGCAAAAGAGAGGGGAGAGAGATAGCAAAAGAGAGGGGAGAGAGAGAGCAAAAGAGAGGGGAGAGAGAGAGAGCAAAAGAGAGGGGAGAGAGAGAGAGCAAAAGAGAGGGGAGAGAGAGAGAGAGCAAAAGAGAGGGGAGAGAGAGAGCAAAAGAGAGGGGAGAGAGTGAGCAAAAGAGAGGGGAGAGAGCAAAAGAGAGGGTAGAGAGCAAAAGAGAGGGGAGAGAGAGCAAAAGAGAGGGGAGAGAGAGCAAAAGAGAGGGGAGAGAGAGCAAAAGAGAGGGGAGAGAGAGCAAAAGAGAGGGGAGAGAGAGCAAAAGAGAGGGGAGAGAGAGAGAGCAAAAGAGAGGGGAGAGAGAGAGAGCAAAAGAGAGGGGAGAGAGAGAGAGCAAAAGAGAGGGGAGAGAGAGAGCAAAAGAGAGGGGAGAGAGAGAGCAAAAGAGAGGGGAGAGAGAGAGCGCAAAAGAGAGGGGGGAGAGAGAGCGCAAAAGAGAGGGGGAGAGAGAGCGCAAAAGAGGGGAGAGAGAGAGCAAAAGGGAGGGGAGAGAGAGTGCAAAAGAGAGGGGAGAGAGAGTGCAAAAGAGAGGGGAGAGAGCAAAAGAGAGGGGAGAGAGAGCAAAAGAGAGGGGGGAGTGAGAGCAAAAGAGAGGTAGAGAGAGAGCAAAAGAGAGGTAGAGAGAGAGCGCAAAAGAGAGGGGAGAGAGAGAGAGCAAAAGAGAGGGGAGAGAGAGAGCAAAAGAGAGGGGAGAGAGAGAGCAAAAGAGAGGGGAGAGAGAGAGCAAAAGAGAGGGGAGAGAGAGAGCAAAATAGAGGGGGGGGAGTGAGAGCAAAAGAGAGGGGAGAGAGAGCGTGCAAAAGAGGGGAGAGAGAGAGAGAGCAAAAGAGAGGGGGGAGAGAGAGCAAAAGAGAGGGGGAGAGAGAGAGCAAAAGAGAGGGGAGAGAGAGAGCAAAAGAGAGGGAGAGAGAGAGCAAAAGAGAGGGGAGAGAGAGAGCAAAAGAGAGGGGAGAGAGAGCAAAAGAGAGGGGAGAGAGAGCAAAAGAGAGGGGGAGAGAGAGAGAGAGCAAAAGAGAGGGGAGAGAGAGAGAGCAAAAGAGAGGGGAGAGAGAGAGAGCAAAAGAGAGGGGAGAGAGAGAGAGCAAAAGAGAGGGGAGAGAGAGAGAGAGAGAGCAAAAGAGAGGGGAGAGAGAGAGGAGAGAGCAAAAGAGAGGGAGAGAGAGAGCAAAAGAGAGGGTAGAGAGCAAAAGAGAGGGGAGAGAGAGCAAAAGAGAGGGGAGGAGAGAGCAAAAGAGAGGGGAGAGAGAGCAAAAGAGAGGGGAGAGAGAGCAAAAGAGAGGGGGAGAGAGAGCAAAAGAGAGGGGAGAGAGAGCAAAAGAGAGGGGGAGAGAGAGCAAAAGAGAGGGGAGAGAGAGAGAGCAAAAGAGAGGGGAGAGAGAGAGCAAAAGAGAGGGGAGAGAGAGAGAGCAAAAGAGAGGGGAGAGAGAGAGAGCAAAAGAGAGGGGGAGAGAGAGAGAGAGCAAAAGAGAGGGGAGAGAGAGAGAGAGAGAGCAAAAGAGAGGGGAGAGAGAGAGCAAAAGAGAGGGGAGAGAGAGAGCAAAAGAGAGGGGAGAGAGAGAGCGCAAAAGAGAGGGGAGAGAGAGAGCGCAAAAGAGAGGGGAGAGAGAGAGCGCAAAAGAGAGGGGGAGAGAGAGCGCAAAAGAGGGGAGAGAGAGCGCAAAAGGGAGGGGAGAGAGAGTGCAAAAGAGAGGGGAGAGAGAGTGCAAAAGAGAGGGGAGAGAGCAAAAGAGAGGGGGGAGTGAGAGCAAAAGAGAGGTAGAGAGAGAGCAAAAGAGAGGTAGAGAGAGAGCAAAAGAGAGGTAGAGAGAGAGCGCAAAAGAGAGGGGAGAGAGAGAGAGCAAAAGAGAGGGGAGAGAGAGAGAGCAAAAGAGAGGGGAGAGAGAGAGCAAAAGAGAGGGGAGAGAGAGAGCAAAAGAGAGGGGAGAGAGAGAGCAAAAGAGAGGGGGAGTGAGAGCAAAAGAGAGGGGAGAGAGAGCGTGCAAAAGAGGGGAGAGAGAGAGAGCAAAAGAGAGGGGGAGAGAGAGCAAAAGAGAGGGGGAGAGAGAGAGCAAAAGAGAGGGGAGAGAGAGAGCAAAAGAGAGGGGAGAGAGAGAGCAAAAGAGAGGGGAGAGAGAGAGCAAAAGAGAGGGGGGAGTGAGAGCAAAAGAAAGGGGGGAGAGAGAGAGCAAAATAGATGTAAGTAATGTGAGTATGTTCCGTACCCTAGAAATGCAAGTACGTTCCTACCCTAGAGATGTAAGTAATGTGAGTACGTTCCGTACCCTAGAGATGTAAGTAATGTGAGTACGTTCCGTACCCTAGAGATGTAAGTAATGTGAGTACGTTCCGTACCCTAGAGATGTAAGTAATGCGAGTACGTTCCGTACCCTAGAGATGTAAGTAATGTGAGTATGTTCCGTACCCTAGAGATGTAAGTAATGTGAGTATGTTCTGTACCCTAGAGATGTAAGTAATGTGAGCACGTTCCTATCCTAGAGATGTAAGTAATGTGAGCACGTTCTGTACCCTACAGATGTAAGTAATGTGAGTATGTTCCTACCCTAGAGATGTAAGTAATGTGAGTACGTTCCTACCCTAGAGATGTAAGTAATGTGAGCACGTTCTGTACCCTAGAGATGTAAGTAATGCGAGTACGTTCTGTACCCTAAAGATGTAAGTAATGTGAGTACGTTCCGTACCCTAGAGATGTAAGTAATGTGAGTACGTTCCTACCATAGAGATGTAAGTAATGCCAGTACGTTCTGTACCCTAGAGATGTAAGTAATGTGAGTACGTTCTGTACCCTAGAGATGTAAGTAACGTGAGCACGTTCTGTACCCTAGAGATGTAAGTAATGCGAGTACATTCCGTACCCTAGAGATGTAAGTAATGTGAGTACGTTCCGTACCCTAGAGATGTAAGTAATGTGAGTACGTTCCTACCATAGAGATGTAAGTAATGCGAGTACGTTCTGTACCCTAGAGATGTAAGTAATGTGAGTACGTTCCGTACCCTAGAGATGTAAGTAATGTGAGTATGTTCCGTACCCTAGAGATGTAAGTAATGTGAGTACGTTCCGTACCCTAGAGATGTAAGTAATGTGAGTACGTTCCTACCATAGAGATGTAAGTAATGCGAGTACGTTCTGTACCCTAGAGATGTAAGTAATGTGAGTACGTTCCGTACCCTAGAGATGTAAGTAATGTGAGTACGTTCCGTACCCTAGAGATGTAAGTAATGTGAGTACGTTCCTACCATAGAGATGTAAGTAATGTGAGTACGTTCCTACCCTAGAGATGTAAGTAATGTGAGTACGTTCCTACCCTAGAGATGTAAGTAATGTGAGCACGTTCCGTACCCTAGAGATGTAAGTAATGCGAGTACGTTCCTACCCTAGAGATGTAAGTTATGTGAGCACGTTCTGTACCCTAGAGATGCAGGAGGATGCACAGTTCTTGCTCGTCTAATAGAGACAACGCGTTGCACTGCCTCACCTACTGTATGTGACCACCAGACATAAATACAAATATATTCCTCAATAAGGTGGTGAACAAGGCAGGCACCTTCTATGAGAGGTTTATAGCCTTCATGGACAAACACTTCTAGACCATACTATCTGTACATGTGTGTGGTATCCACCCTTATCTTAACAGCTGCTCATATCTACCAAAGATGTACATGGTCCTCTCTAGGACACAACCAAGGCAGGCTTGTTCCCCACCCTAGAACCACAACCAAGGCAGGCTTGTTCCCCACCCTAGAACTACAACCAAGGCATGCTCGCTCCCCCCCCCCCCGAACCGTAACCAAGGCAGACTCATTCCCCATCCTAGAGCAGTAAGAAAAGTATGTTCCCTACCATTGAACCATAAGCTAGACGAGCAGGTTCCCTACCATACAGCTATAAGCATGACAACCGTATTCCATGCCCTAGAGCTGTAACAAAGTTGAGTACGTTCCGTACCCTAGAGATGTAAGTAATGTGAGTACGTTCTGTACCCTAGAGATGTAAGTAATGTGAGTACGTTCCTACCCTAGAGATGTAAGTAATGTGAGTACGTTCCGTACCCTAGAGATGTAAATAATGTGAGTACGTTCCTACACTAGAGATGTAAGTAATGCGAGTACGTTCCTACCCTAGAGATGTAAGTAATGTGAGTACGTTCTGTACCCTACAGATTTAAGTAATGTGAGTATGTTCTGTACCCTAGAGATGTAAGTAATGTGAGTACGTTCCTACCCTACAGATGTAAGTAATGTGAGTATGTTCTTACCCTAGAGATGTAAGTAATGTGAGTACGTTCCTACCCTAGAGATGTAAGTAATGTGAGTACGTTCTGTACCCTAGAGATGTAAGTAATGTGAGTACGTTCTGTACCCTAGAGATGTAAGTAATGTGAGTACGTTCTGTACCCTAGAGATGTAAGTAATGTGAGTACGTTCTGTACCCTAGAGATGTAAGTAATGTGAGTACGTTCCTACCCTAGAGATGTAAGTAATGTGAGCAAGTTCTGTACCCTAGAGATGTAAGTAATGTGAGTACGTTCCTACCCTAGAGATGTAAGTAATGTGAGTACGTTCCTACCCTAGAGATGTAAGTAATGTGAGCACGTTCTGTACCCTACAGATGTAAGTAATGTGAGCACGTTCTGTACCCTAGAGATGTAAGTAATGTGAGTACGTTCCTACCCTAGAGATGTAAGTAATGTGAGTACGTTCTGTACCATAGAGATGTAAGTAATGCGAGTACGTTCCTACCCTAGAGATGTAAGTAATGTGAGTACGTTCCTACCCTAGAGATGTAAGTAATGTGAGTACGTTCTGTACCCTAGAGATGTAAGTAATGTGAGTACGTTCTGTACCCTAGAGATGTAAGTAATGTGAGTACGTTCTGTACCATAGAGATGTAAGTAATGCGAGTACGTTCCTACCCTAGAGATGTAAGTAATGTGAGTACGTTCCTACCCTAGAGATGTAAGTAATGTGAGTACGTTCTGTACCCTAGAGATGTAAGTAATGTGAGTACGTTCTGTACCCTACAGATGTAAGTAATGTGAGCACGTTCTGTACCCTAGAGATGTAAGTAATGTGAGTACGTTCCTACCCTAGAGATGTAAGTAATGTGAGTACGTTCTGTACCATAGAGATGTAAGTAATGCGAGTACGTTCCTACCCTAGAGATGTAAGTAATGTGAGTACGTTCCTACCCTAGAGATGTAAGTAATGTGAGTACGTTCTGTACCCTAGAGATGTAAGTAATGTGAGTACGTTCTGTACCCTAGAGATGTAAGTAATGTGAGTACGTTCTGTACCATAGAGATGTAAGTAATGCGAGTACGTTCCTACCCTAGAGATGTAAGTAATGTGAGTACGTTCCTACCCTAGAGATGTAAGTAATGTGAGTACGTTCTGTACCCTAGAGATGTAAGTAATGTGAGTACGTTCTGTACCCTAGAGATGTAAGTAATGTGAGTATGTTCTGTACCCTAGAGATGTAAGTAATGTGAGTACGTTCTGTACCCTAGAGATGTAAGTAATGTGAGTACGTTCTGTACCCTAGAGATGTAAGTAATGTGAGCATGTTCCTACCCTAGAGATGTAAGTAATGTGAGTATGTTCCTACCCTAGAGATGTAAGTAATGTGAGTACGTTCCTACCCTAGAGATGTAAGTAATGTGAGTATGTTCCTACCCTAGAGATGTAAGTAATGTGAGTACGTTCATACCCTAGAGATGTAAGTAATGTGAGCACGTTCTGTACCCTAGAGATGTAAGTAATGTGAGCATGTTCCTACCCTAGAGATGTAAGTAATGTGAGTATGTTCCTACCCTAGAGATGTAAGTAATGTGAGTACGTTCTGTACCCTAGAGATGTAAGTAATGTGAGTACGTTCTGTACCCTAGAGATGTAAGTAATGTGAGTACGTTCTGTACCCTAGAGATGTAAGTAATGTGAGTACGTTCCTACCCTAGAGATGTAAGTAATGTGAGTACGTTCTGTACCCTACAGATGTAAGTAATGTGAGTACGTTCTGTACCCTAGAGATGTAAGTAATGTGAGTACGTTCTGTACCCTAGAGATGTAAGTAATGTGAGTACGTTCTGTACCCTAGAGATGTAAGTAATGTGAGTACGTTCTGTACCCTAGAGATGTAAGTAATGTGAGTACGTTCTGTACCCTAGAGATGTAAGTAATGTGAATACGTTCCTACCCTAGAGATGTAAGTAATGTGAGTACGTTCCTACCCTAGAGATGTAAGTAATGTGAGTACGTTCTGTACCCTAGAGATGTAAGTAATGTGAGTACGTTCTGTACCCTAGAGATGTAAGTAATGTGAGTACGTTCTGTACCCTAGAGATGTAAGTAATGTGAGTACGTTCTGTACCCTAGAGATGTAAGTAATGTGAGTACGTTCTGTACCCTAGAGATGTAAGTAATGTGAGTACGTTCCTACCCTAGAGATGTAAGTAATGTGAGTACGTTCCTACCCTAGAGATGTAAGTAATGTGAGTACGTTCTGTACCCTAGAGATGTAAGTAATGTGAGCACGTTCCTACCCTAGAGATGTAAGTAATGCGAGTACGTTCCTACCCTAGAGATGTAAGTAATGTGAGTACGTTCCTACCCTAGAGATGTAAGTAATGTGAGCACGTTCCTACCCTAGAGATGTAAGTAATGTGAGCACGTTCCTACCCTAGAGATGTAAGTAATGTGAGTACGTTCCTACCCTAGAGATGTAAGTAATGTGAGTACGTTCTGTACCCTAGAGATGTAAGTAATGTGAGTACGTTCCGTACCCTAGAGATGTAAGTAATGTGAGCACGTTCCGTACCCTAGAGATGTAAGTAATGTGAGTACGTTCTGTACCCTAGAGATGTAAGTAATGTGAGTACGTTCTGTACCCTAGAGATGTAAGTAATGTGAGTATGTTCTGTACCCTAGAGATGTAAGTAATGTGAGCACGTTCTGTACCCTAGAGATGTAAGTAATGTGAGTATGTTCTGTACCCTAGAGATGTAAGTAATGTGAGCACGTTCTGTACCCTAGAGATGTAAGTAATGTGAGTACGTTCTGTACCCTAGAGATGTAAGTAATGTGAGTACGTTCTGTACCCTAGAGATGTAAGTAATGTGAGTACGTTCTGTACCCTAGAGATGTAAGTAATGTGAGTACGTTCCGTACCCTAGAGATGTAAGTAATGTGAGCACGTTCTGTACCCTAGAGATGTAAGTAATGTGAGTACGTTCTGTACCCTAGAGATGTAAGTAATGTGAGTACGTTCTGTACCCTACAGATGTAAGTAATGTGAGTACGTTCCGTACCCTAGAGATGTAAGTAATGTGAGTACGTTCCATACCCTAGAGATGTAAGTAATGTGAGCACGTTCTGTACCCTAGAGATGTAAGTAATGTGAGTACGTTCTGTACCCTAGAGATGTAAGTAATGTGAGTACGTTCTGTACCCTACAGATGTAAGTAATGTGAGTACGTCCCTACCCTAGAGATGTAAGTAATGTGAGCACGTTCTGTACCCTAGAGATGTAAGTAATGTGAGCACGTTCTGTACCCTACAGATGTAAGTAATGTGAGCACGTTCTGTACCCTAGAGATGTAAGTAATGTGAGTATGTTCCTACCCTAGAGATGTAAGTAATGTGAGTACGTTCCTACCCTAGAGATGTAAGTAATGTGAGTATGTTCCTACCCTAGAGATCTGTGAAAAGAAAGCAAAGACAGGCGCAGCCCAATTCAAGTGTAGTATTCTTTAATTCAGTGTAAGTGCACACATACAAATGGCTACTTACAAGAGGCACAAATAAAATCTGCATATAAAGGTATCTTTACATCCAAACTGTGTTATAATATAACATACAGCTATGAAACAAACTCTACGCGTTTCGTCTGAGGACGCCCAGACTTTCTCAAGAGATGAAAAATTAGAAGTGTTGCAAGCATGGTGCCTACCGGCTTTATAAAAGGGACCATTAATTGCATGATTAGTTACCAGCCAGTCAGAGTGTGGTGATACTGATTGGCAGGTGAGCTTGTTAAAGCTTTGCATTATTGTATGTTTGAAAAACATATAGGATTTGTTCAGTGTTACCACCTTGAATGCTATAGTAAACATTAAAATATGAACATAGATAAGAAAATAGACAATAAACTTTATGTTAAAAAACCTTGTTTGTTAAAAACTAGAAAGAATCTTAAAAACAATTTGTAGTTGTATACACTAAAATTAAAAATCTGATATTGTGTTTTTTTTTTTTTTTTTTTTTTTTTTTTTAAAAAAAAAAAAAAAAAAAAAAATGTTTTTTTAAAAATAAAGCTACATGAAAGCTT
Organism: Bombina bombina; assembly: GCF_027579735.1. Lineage (NCBI taxonomy): Eukaryota > Metazoa > Chordata > Amphibia > Anura > Bombinatoridae > Bombina > Bombina bombina. The sequence goes on from NC_069502.1 coordinate 1,235,980,230, forward strand.
GCAGGTCTAATTCTAGGTTTAGACCTGATGGTTGCATGGTGTTAAGTTGGTAAATCCACCATGATTCTCTGCGTCTGAGTGTTAGAAGCCTGTTTGGAAATATATTGGGGGGTATCCAGTCTATGACTTGGATTTTAAGGGATGCAGGATTTGAATTATGATGTAATTTGAAATGTTCTGGCACACTGTGTGTCATGAGGCCATTTTTTATATTATTGACATGTTCTCCCAGCCTTGTACGAAGGAGCCAATCAAATACATTAAACAATGTCAGATTCATCACAACATACAGTCAGGGCTCCAGAGAAATACAAAACATCCTAAAGAAACACTGGGGTGTTTTAAAGGCAGATCCTATATTGGGCGATGTTTTACCAGATCACCCATTGGTAACTTTCAGAAAAAATATGGATTTTAAAAACATTTTAGCACCCACAAGATTGCGTAACTTCAATAAACCTGGTATAATTAAGGATAAAACACACTGGTTACAACAAAAACCCGGCACCTACAAATGTGGGGTATCAAGATGTGGCATGTGCCAATATGTAAATAGAGAGATTACCTTTACCAACTCAGGGGGTGACATTACATTCAAACAGAAATATAAGAGCAACTGCAGTACCACCTATGTAGTTTACTTGCTAAAATGCAGCTGCAATTTGATTTACATAGGAAGAACCAAAAGAAATATACGTACAAGGCTGGGAGAACATGTCAATAATATAAAAAATGGCCTCATGACACACAGTGTGCCAGAACATTTCAAATTACATCATAATTCAAATCCTGCATCCCTTAAAATCCAAGTCATAGACTGGATACCCCCCAATATATTTCCAAACAGGCTTCTAACACTCAGACGCAGAGAATCATGGTGGATTTACCAACTTAACACCATGCAACCATCAGGTCTAAACCTAGAATTAGACCTGCAAGCTTTCATGTAGCTTTATTTTTAAAAAAACATTTTTTTTTTTTTTTTTTTTTTTAAAAAAAAAAAAAAAAAAAAAAAACACAATATCAGATTTTTAATTTTAGTGTATACAACTACAAATTGTTTTTAAGATTCTTTCTAGTTTTTAACAAACAAGGTTTTTTAACATAAAGTTTATTGTCTATTTTCTTATCTATGTTCATATTTTAATGTTTACTATAGCATTCAAGGTGGTAACACTGAACAAATCCTATATGTTTTTCAAACATACAATAATGCAAAGCTTTAACAAGCTCACCTGCCAATCAGTATCACCACACTCTGACTGGCTGGTAACTAATCATGCAATTAATGGTCCCTTTTATAAAGCCGGTAGGCACCATGCTTGCAACACTTCTAATTTTTCATCTCTTGAGAAAGTCTGGGCGTCCTCAGACGAAACGCGTAGAGTTTGTTTCATAGCTGTATGTTATATTATAACACAGTTTGGATGTAAAGATACCTTTATATGCAGATTTTATTTGTGCCTCTTGTAAGTAGCCATTTGTATGTGTGCACTTACACTGAATTAAAGAATACTACACTTGAATTGGGCTGCGCCTGTCTTTGCTTTCTTTTCACAGACTACTACCTGCTGGAGGTGTTTGGAGAATACACCCCCCTTTGTCTCAGGCAGCGCTCATCACTACAGTGACACAGGAAGCAGACTTTCACTGACACCTGCAACACGCTATTACAGTGGATCTACTTCCTGCTCAACAGAGCAACCGGCTTTTTCACAGCTCACAGACTTAACCCAGGAACGTAAGCGCCCCTCTGCTTTTCAGTTTCTCTGTTTTTCTACCCTAGAGATGTAAGTAATGCGAGTACATTCCGTACCCTAGAGATGTAAGTAACGTGAGCACGTTCTGTACCCTACAGATGTAAGTAATGTGAGCACGTTCTGTACCCTACAGATGTAAGTAATGTGAGTACGTTCCTACCCTAGAGATGTAAGTAATGTGAGTACGTTCCGTACCCTAGAGATGTAAGTAATGTGAGTACGTTCTGTACCCTAGAGATGTAAGTAATATGAGTACGTTCCTACCCTAGAGATGTAAGTAATGTGAGTACGTTCTGTACCCTAGAGATGTAAGTAATATGAGTACGTTCCTACCCTAGAGATGTAAGTAATGTGAGCACGTTCCTACCCTAGAGATGTAAGTAATGTGAGTACGTTCCTACCCTAGAGATGTAAGTAATGTGAGTACGTTCTGTACCCTAGAGATGTAAGTAATGTGAGTACGTTCTGTACCCTAGAGATGTAAGTAATGTGAGTACGTTCCTACCCTAGAGATGTAAGTAATGTGAGTACGTTCCTACCCTAGAGATGTAAGTAATGTGAGTACGTTCCGTACCCTAGAGATGTAAGTAATGTGAGTACGTTCTGTACCCTAGAGATGTAAGTAATGTGAGTACGTTCCTACCCTAGAGATGTAAGTAATGTGAGTACGTTCTGTACCCTAGAGATGTAAGTAATGTGAGTACGTTCTGTACCCTAGAGATGTAAGTAATGTGAGTACGTTCTGTACCCTAGAGATGTAAGTAATGTGAGTACGTTCCTACCCTAGAGATGTAAGTAATGTGAGTATGTTCTGTACCCTAGAGATGTAAGTAATGTGAGTACGTTCCTACCCTAGAGATGTAAGTAATGTGAGTACGTTCTGTACCCTAGAGATGTAAGTAATGTGAGTACGTTCTGTACCCTAGAGATGTAAGTAATGTGAGTACGTTCTGTACCCTAGAGATGTAAGTAATGTGAGTACGTTCTGTACCCTAGAGATGTAAGTAATGTGAGTACGTTCTGTACCCTAGAGATGTAAGTAATGTGAGTACGTTCTGTACCCTAGAGATGTAAGTAATGTGAGTACGTTCTGTACCCTAGAGATGTAAGTAATGTGAGTACGTTCTGTACCCTAGAGATGTAAGTAATGTGAGTACGTTCTGTACCCTAGAGATGTAAGTAATGTGAGTATGTTCTGTACCCTAGAGATGTAAGTAATGTGAGTATGTTCTGTACCCTAGAGATGTAAGTAATGTGAGTACGTTCTGTACCCTAGAGATGTAAGTAATGTGAGTACGTTCTGTACCCTAGAGATGTAAGTAATGTGAGTACGTTCTGTACCCTAGAGATGTAAGTAATGTGAGTACGTTCCTACCCTAGAGATGTAAGTAATGTGAGCACGTTCTGTACCCTAGAGATGTAAGTAATGTGAGTACGTTCTGTACCCTAGAGATGTAAGTAATGTGAGTACGTTCCTACCCTAGAGATGTAAGTAATGTGAGTACGTTCCTACCCTAGAGATGTAAGTAATGTGAGTACGTTCTGTACCCTAGAGATGTAAGTAATGTGAGTACGTTCCTACCCTAGAGATGTAAGTAATGTGAGTACGTTCTGTACCCTAGAGATGTAAGTAATGTGAGCACGTTCTGTACCCTAGAGATGTAAGTAATGTGAGTACGTTCCTACCCTAGAGAAGTAAGTAATGTGAGTACGTTCTGTACCCTAGAGATGTAAGTAATGTGAGTACGTTCTGTACCCTACAGATGTAAGTAATGTGAGTACGTTCCTACCCTAGAGATGTAAGTAATGTGAGTACGTTCTGTACCCTAGAGATGTAAGTAATGTGAGTACGTTCTGTACCCTAGAGATGTAAGTAATGTGAGTACGTTCTGTACCCTAGAGATGTAAGTAATGTGAGTACGTTCTGTACCCTAGAGATGTAAGTAATGTGAGTACGTTCTGTACCCTAGAGATGTAAGTAATGTGAGTACGTTCTGTACCCTAGAGATGTAAGTAATGTGAGTACGTTCTGTACCCTAGAGATGTAAGTAATGTGAGTACGTTCTGTACCCTAGAGATGTAAGTAATGTGAGTACGTTCCTACCCTAGAGATGTAAGTAATGCGAGTACGTTCCTACCCTAGAGATGTAAGTAATGTGAGTACGTTCTGTACCCTAGAGATGTAAGTAATGTGAGTATGTTCCTACCCTAGAGATGTAAGTAATGTGAGTACGTTCCTACCCTAGAGATGTAAGTAATGCGAGTACGTTCCTACCCTACAGATGTAAGTAATGTGAGTACGTTCTGTACCCTAGAGATGTAAGTAATGTGAGCATGTTCCTACCCTAGAGATGTAAGTAATGTGAGTATGTTCCTACCCTAGAGATGTAAGTAATGTGAGCACGTTCTGTACCCTAGAGATGTAAGTAATGTGAGTATGTTCTGTACCCTAGAGATGTAAGTAATGTGAGTATGTTCTGTACCCTAGAGATGTAAGTAATGTGAGCACGTTCTGTACCCTACAGATGTAAGTAATGTGAGTACGTTCCGTACCCTAGAGATGTAAGTAATGTGAGTACGTTCCTACCCTAGAGATGTAAGTAATGTGAGCACGTTCCTACCCTAGAGATGTAAGTAATGTGAGTACGTTCTGTACCCTAGAGATGTAAGTAATGTGAGTACGTTCTGTACCCTAGAGATGTAAGTAATGTGAGTACGTTCTGTACCCTAGAGATGTAAGTAATGTGAGTACGTTCCTACCCTAGAGATGTAAGTAATGTGAGTACGTTCCGGACCCTAGAGATGTAAGTAATGTGAGTACGTTCCGGACCCTAGAGATGTAAGTAATGTGAGTACGTTCTGTACCCTAGAGATGTAAGTAATGTGAGTACGTTCTGTACCCTAGAGATGTAAGTAATGTGAGTACGTTCCCTACCCTAGAGATGTAAGTAATGTGAGTACGTTCCTACCCTAGAGATGTAAGTAATGTGAGTACGTTCTGTACCCTAGAGATGTAAGTAATGTGAGTACGTTCTGTACCCTAGAGATGTAAATAATGTGAGTACGTTCTGTACCCTAGAGATGTAAGTAATGTGAGTACGTTCCTACCCTAGAGATGTAAGTAATGTGAGTATGTTCTGTACCCTAGAGATGTAAGTAATGTGAGTACGTTCTGTACCCTAGAGATGTAAGTAATGTGAGTACGTTCTGTACCCTAGAGATGTAAGTAATGTGAGCACGTTCCTACCCTAGAGATGTAAGTAATGTGAGCACGTTCTGTACCCTAGAGATGTAAGTAATGTGAGTACGTTCTGTACCCTAGAGATGTAAGTAATGTGAGCACGTTCCTACCCTAGAGATGTAAGTAATGTGAGTACGTTCTGTACCCTAGAGATGTAAGTAATGTGAGTACGTTCTGTACCCTAGAGATGTAAGTAATGTGAGTACGTTCTGTACCCTAGAGATGTAAGTAATGTGAGTACGTTCTGTACCCTAGAGATGTAAGTAATGTGAGTACGTTCCTACCCTAGAGATGTAAGTAATGTGAGTACGTTCCTACCCTAGAGATGTAAGTAATGTGAGTACGTTCTGTACCCTAGAGATGTAAGTAATGTGAGTACGTTCCTACCCTAGAGATGTAAGTAATGTGAGTACGTTCCTACCCTAGAGATGTAAGTAATGTGAGCACGTTCTGTACCCTAGAGATGTAAGTAATGTGAGTACGTTCCTACCCTAGAGATGTAAGTAATGTGAGTACGTTCTGTACCCTAGAGATGTAAGTAATGTGAGTACGTTCCTACCCTAGAGATGTAAGTAATGTGAGTACGTTCCTACCCTAGAGATGTAAGTAATGTGAGTACGTTCTGTACCCTAGAGATGTAAGTAATGTGAGTACGTTCCTACCCTAGAGATGTAAGTAATGTGAGTACGTTCCTACCCTAGAGATGTAAGTAATGTGAGCACGTTCTGTACCCTACAGATGTAAGTAATGTGAGTACGTTCTGTACCCTAGAGATGTAAGTAATGTGAGTACGTTCTGTACCCTAGAGATGTAAGTAATGTGAGTACGTTCCTACCCTAGAGATGTAAGTAATGTGAGTACGTTCCTACCCTAGAGATGTAAGTAATGTGAGTAGTTCTGTACCCTAGAGATGTAAGTAATGTGAGTACGTTCTGTACCCTAGAGATGTAAGTAATGTGAGTACGTTCTGTACCCTAGCAGATGTAAGTAATGTGAGTACGTTCTGTACCCTAGAGATGTAAGTAATGTGAGTACGTTCTGTACCCTAGAGATGTAAGTAATGTGAGTACGTTCCTACCCTAGAGATGTAAGTAATGTGAGTATGTTCTGTACCCTAGAGAAGTAAGTAATGTGAGTACGTTCTGTACCCTAGAGATGTAAGTAATGTGAGTACGTTCTGTACCCTAGAGATGTAAGTAATGTGAGTACGTTCTGTACCCTAGAGATGTAAGTAATGTGAGTACGTTCTGTACCCTAGAGATGTAAGTAATGTGAGTACGTTCTGTACCCTAGAGATGTAAGTAATGTGAGTACGTTCTGTACCCTAGAGATGTAAGTAATGTGAGTACGTCCTACCCTAGAGATGTAAGTAATGTGAGTACGTTCCTACCCTAGAGATGTAAGTAATGTGAGTACGTTCTGTACCCTACAGATGTAAGTAATGTGAGTACGTTCTGTACCCTAGAGATGTAAGTAATGTGAGTACGTTCTGTACCCTAGAGATGTAAGTAATGTGAGTATGTTCCGTACCCTAGAGATGTAAGTAATGTGAGTACGTTCTGTACCCTAGAGATGTAAGTAATGTGAGCACGTTCTGTACCCTAGAGATGTAAGTAATGTGAGTACGTTCCTACCCTAGAGATGTAAGTAATGTGAGTACGTTCCTACCCTAGAGATGTAAGTAATGTGAGTACGTTCTGTACCCTAGAGATGTAAGTAATGTGAGTACGTTCCTACCCTAGAGATGTAAGTAATGTGAGTACGTTCTGTACCCTACAGATGTAAGTAATGTGAGTACGTTCTGTACCCTAGAGATGTAAGTAATGTGAGTACGTTCCTACCCTAGAGATGTAAGTAATGTGAGTACGTTCTGTACCCTAGAGATGTAAGTAATGTGAGTACGTTCTGTACCCTAGAGATGTAAGTAATGTGAGTACGTTCCTACCCTAGAGATGTAAGTAATGTGAGTACGTTCTGTACCCTAGAGATGTAAGTAATGTGAGTACGTTCTGTACCCTAGAGATGTAAGTAATGTGAGTACGTTCTGTACCCTAGAGATGTAAGTAATGTGAGTACGTTCTGTACCCTAGAGATGTAAGTAATGTGAGTACGTTCTGTACCCTAGAGATGTAAGTAATGTGAGTACGTTCTGTACCCTAGAGATGTAAGTAATGTGAGCACGTTCTGTACCCTAGAGATGTAAGTAATGTGAGCACGTTCTGTACCCTAGAGATGTAAGTAATGTGAGTACGTTCCTACCCTAGAGATGTAAGTAATGTGAGTACGTTCCTACCCTAGAGATGTAAGTAATGTGAGTACGTTCCTACCCTAGAGATGTAAGTAATGTGAGTACGTTCTGTACCCTAGAGATGTAAGTAATGTGAGTACGTTCTGTACCCTAGAGATGTAAGTAATGTGAGTACGTTCCTACCCTAGAGATGTAAGTAATGTGAGTACGTTCCTACCCTAGAGATGTAAGTAATGTGAGTACGTTCTGTACCCTAGAGATGTAAGTAATGTGAGTACGTTCCTACCCTAGAGATGTAAGTAATGTGAGTACGTTCCTACCCTAGAGATGTAAGTAATGTGAGCACGTTCTGTACCCTAGAGATGTAAGTAATGTGAGTACGTTCCTTACCCTAGAGATGTAAGTAATGTGAGTACGTTCTGTACCCTAGAGATGTAAGTAATGTGAGCACGTTCTGTACCCTAGAGATGTAAGTAATGTGAGTACGTTCTGTACCCTACAGATGTAAGTAATGTGAGTACGTTCTGTACCCTAGAGATGTAAGTAATGTGAGTACGTTCCTACCCTAGAGATGTAAGTAATGTGAGTACGTTCTGTACCCTAGAGATGTAAGTAATGTGAGCACGTTCCTACCCTAGAGATGTAAGTAATGTGAGTACGTTCTGTACCCTAGAGATGTAAGTAATGTGAGTACGTTCTGTACCCTAGAGATGTAAGTAATGTGAGTACGTTCCTACCCTAGAGATGTAAGTAATGTGAGTACGTTCTGTACCCTAGAGATGTAAGTAATGTGAGTACGTTCTGTACCCTAGAGATGTAAGTAATGTGAGTACGTTCCTACCCTAGAGATGTAAGTAATGTGAGTACGTTCTGTACCCTAGAGATGTAAGTAATGTGAGTACGTTCCTACCCTAGAGATGTAAGTAATGTGAGTACGTTCTGTACCCTAGAGATGTAAGTAATGTGAGCACGTTCTGTACCCTAGAGATGTAAGTAATGTGAGTACGTTCTGTACCCTAGAGATGTAAGTAATGTGAGCACGTTCTGTACCCTAGAGATGTAAGTAATGTGAGTACGTTCCTACCCTAGAGATGTAAGTAATGTGAGTACGTTCCTACCCTAGAGATGTAAGTAATGTGAGCACGTTCTGTACCCTAGAGATGTAAGTAATGTGAGTACGTTCTGTACCCTAGAGATGTAAGTAATGTGAGTATGTTCCTACCCTAGAGATGTAAGTAATGTGAGTACGTTCTGTACCCTAGAGATGTAAGTAATGTGAGTACGTTCTGTACCCTAGAGATGTAAGTAATGTGAGTACGTTCTGTACCCTAGAGATGTAAGTAATGTGAGTACGTTCCTACCCTAGAGATGTAAGTAATGTGAGTACGTTCTGTACCCTAGAGATGTAAGTAATGTGAGTACGTTCTGTACCCTAGAGATGTAAGTAATGTGAGTACGTTCCTACCCTAGAGATGTAAGTAATGTGAGTACGTTCTGTACCCTAGAGATGTAAGTAATGTGAGTACGTTCCTACCCTAGAGATGTAAGTAATGTGAGTACGTTCCTACCCTAGAGATGTAAGTAATGTGAGTACGTTCCTACCCTAGAGATGTAAGTAATGTGAGCACGTTCTGTACCCTAGAGATGTAAGTAATGTGAGTACGTTCCGTACCCTAGAGATGTAAGTAATGTGAGTACGTTCCTACCCTAGAGATGTAAGTAATGTGAGTACGTTCCTACCCTAGAGATGTAAGTAATGCGAGTACGTTCCTACCCTAGAGATGTAAGTAATGTGAGTACGTTCCTACCCTAGAGATGTAAGTAATGTGAGTATGTTCTGTACCCTAGAGATGTAAGTAATGTGAGTACGTTCCGTACCCTAGAGATGTAAGTAATGTGAGTACGTTCTGTACCCTAGAGATGTAAGTAATGTGAGTACGTTCTGTACCCTAGAGATGTAAGTAATGTGAGTACGTTCTGTACCCTAGAGATGTAAGTAATGTGAGTACGTTCCGACCCTAGAGATGTAAGTAATGTGAGTACGTTCTGTACCCTAGAGATGTAAGTAATGTGAGTACGTTCTGTACCCTAGAGATGTAAGTAATGTGAGTACGTTCTGTACCCTAGAGATGTAAGTAATGTGAGTACGTTCCTACCCTAGAGATGTAAGTAATGTGAGTACGTTCCTACCCTAGAGATGTAAGTAATGTGAGTATGTTCTGTACCCTAGAGATGTAAGTAATGTGAGTACGTTCTGTACCCTAGAGATGTAAGTAATGTGAGTACGTTCCTACCCTAGAGATGTAAGTAATGTGAGTACGTTCTGTACCCTAGAGATGTAAGTAATGTGAGTACGTTCTGTACCCTAGAGATGTAAGTAATGTGAGTACGTTCCGTACCCTAGAGATGTAAGTAATGTGAGTACGTTCTGTACCCTAGAGATGTAAGTAATGTGAGTACGTTCCGTACCCTAGAGATGTAAGTAATGTGAGTATGTTCCATACCCTAGAGATGTAAGTAATGTGAGTACGTTCTGTACCCTAGAGATGTAAGTAATGTGAGTACGTTCTGTACCCTAGAGATGTAAGTAATGTGAGTACGTTCTGTACCCTAGAGATGTAAGTAATGTGAGTACGTTCCTACCCTAGAGATGTAAGTAATGTGAGTACGTTCCTACCCTAGAGATGTAAGTAATGTGAGTACGTTCCTACCCTAGAGATGTAAGTAATGTGAGTACGTTCCTACCCTAGAGATGTAAGTAATGTGAGTACGTTCCTACCCTAGAGATGTAAGTAATGTGAGTACGTTCTGTACCCTAGAGATGTAAGTAATGTGAGTACGTTCTGTACCCTAGAGATGTAAGTAATGTGAGTACGTTCCTACCCTAGAGATGTAAGTAATGTGAGTACGTTCCGACCCTAGAGATGTAAGTAATGTGAGTACGTTCCTACCCTAGAGATGTAAGTAATGTGAGTATGTTCCTACCCTAGAGATGTAAGTAATGTGAGTACGTTCCTACCCTAGAGATGTAAGTAATGTGAGTACGTTCCTACCCTAGAGATGTAAGTAATGTGAGTATGTTCCTACCCTAGAGATGTAAGTAATGTGAGTACGTTCCATACCCTAGAGATGTAAGTAATGTGAGTACGTTCCGACCCTAGAGATGTAAGTAATGTGAGTACGTTCTGTACCCTAGAGATGTAAGTAATGTGAGTACGTTCTGTACCCTAGAGATGTAAGTAATGTGAGTACGTTCTGTACCCTAGAGATGTAAGTAATGTGAGTACGTTCTGTACCCTAGAGATGTAAGTAATGTGAGTACGTTCTGTACCCTAGAGATGTAAGTAATGTGAGTACGTTCCATACCCTAGAGATGTAAGTAATGTGAGTACGTTCCTACCCTAGAGATGTAAGTTATGTGAGTACGTTCCTACCCTAGGGACATAAGTAAGGTGAGGGCATTCCCTACACTGGAGCTGTGAACAGGGCAACCCGTTATCAGCCTATGTTGGGATGTACCAGACTGACCTGTATGAAAGGTGTAGAGGACATTGCAGGCCCCCTCTGTGTCATTACGACCTCCCCATATATAGATGACATCATCGATTAGAACAGCTGTGTGACCATATCGCATGTATGGAACTTTGGATGGTGCACAACAAGCAGGGGGCAGCTTCCTCCACCGCAGCGATACTGGAAGAGAAGGGCAAAGAGTGGGTAGAAAAATAAGACGGGCATTAGTTGCCTCTTCATAAGCGGCTCAGCAATATTCGCCCCCAGCGACATACCTGCATTGAACACGTGTACATCGATCTGCCGCAGGGTCTCGTAATCTTCTCCAGAGCAGTATCCCCCGAAAGAGAACACTCGATGTCCCACAGCAACAGCTGCATGGTTCACCCTGCGAGGACCCCCTTCCAAGTGCACTGTCCAGCGCGGCATCCCACAACATGCCGGGGCAAGGGAAGTAGCAATGCTAGAACGCTAGAATAGGAAAGTGCAAAAAAGCTCACAACCTTAAAATCTACAGTGATATAAACACAGAGGGACGCAATCAGGAAAGGCAAAGTGATAATGTATAAGAAATGCCCTCACAATTCAGGCGCACCTATCTGAAGGTGCATGGCAGGCAGGATCATCGTAGTCGCCCAGTAGACTGAAACGTCACTCCGATGTCCGTAAAAGAAAAGCAACACAAAGTCTGCAAATCTTCACTGTTATTTCAATTAAATATTATTTAGAGCTCTAAATGTTTGTCTGAGAAAAGTCCGGAAGTTTATGTTATTCAACTTATAACAGGTGCTTTTCTTATAGATGATTGCTTTGCCTTTCCTGATTGGACAGTACTAGGCCATGTGACGCCCCTGTGTTTATAATCTGGATTGGATGAGACTCTTAAGCGCTTGTGCTTAATTACCCAGTAAGGAAAGATAGTCTTACTATGTAGTTGTATTCAATGAGATCTATTTATTTTTAGAATTATAAATACAAACAATAAAATTTAAAACAATAGAAATTGATTCTTAAAACAAATCTAACTGGTTGGCCAACCATACAGTGTGAATAAAATGATACAATATGTTTTCCAATCCCTGTTACTTAGTGTATTATACAAACATATCTGTATATTTGAATTTTGGTTTAATTGCAGATATTTTTTATGGGTTTGATATAGTGAACTTGTGAAGAAGTATGGTATCCACAAAGAATATTCGCAATATTAATTCTTAATTACCATATTTACCATATTCGTTTGTTTAAAGCTGAAAATACATAATTAAAATAGCGTCAATGGTATCAACAATATAATTAAAATAGCGTCAATGGTATCAACATTAGTAACAAATAATAAAAGTGAAACAAAAATAAAGTGATACAGTAAAAATCGTATAATAAGCTATGAAAGATAAAGTCTTTCTGCCGTGATCGTTAGAGTAATTGTTGCTTTTTGTTAAAAGCGCTGTTGTTAAGTCCTCCGTGGGGATAGTATGTGTGGGCGTGTTGCAACACGTTTTTGTCTAATTGCTATATATATTGCGATTATAAGTCACTGTTAAGTAGTTTTGGTTATCTGCCCTTCACATTAACTTCCTTAGTTGGTGTAGGTATAATAAATCTTACCCGTTGTTTCTTTTCGGATACTTTGTTTCTGGTCTAGTTTCTTTTTGTACCCAATTCAATCTTTACTGTGATGAATGTGGATCGGAAGCCGGGATAGCCGCTGCCGGTGTTGTAGTGGTTTCAGTATGTCGCGTTGGTTTGTCTCCGCGATTACACACACTTGAAGGAGTAGATGCTGGGGTAATGTGGTAGTGCGCTTTAACCGTTAATCCTTTTGTCAGATGGCTGGGCTTTTTGCCCGGTTCAGGTTTTCAAAACCTCTTGAATTGTTGCGAATGTGTTTAGATCCGTACTCTATTTGTTTCAGAGTATCCGATCTGCAGGTGTCCACAGGTTTCTTTAGGCCCAATTATTAGGTAAGGTATTTCAGTTGTTCTTGGTGGTCCTTTAAAAGGAGGACTAGGTGCTTTGAAGGTTGTTCTTGAACGCTTCAGAATATCTTTCAAGCGTATTTGTTGGTCCGTGGTTTGATGTAGTCTTGGCGGTCCACTTCGAAAGTGGACTATGAAAATGTTCAGTGTAGCAAGGAGTAGGCAACGCGTTTCAGCTGATTAATACAGCCTTTATCAAGCATATCCTTGCAGTTGTAAACAGTGGGTTTTTATATTCTGTGGTTTGATTCTATTGGATCCCCTAGGTAGTTGTATCTTTACAATCTGGTGATCCTATTGGTTGTTGTGATTGGTCATTCCTTAGCATGTGACCTATTAATGGTTCAGTTTATCACGGTGATGGGGGAATTTTCAGTTATTTGTATCAGATGACCAAGTAAATGCATAAAACGTTATGAAAACTTGTTCCAGTAGTAAACACAAATAAAAACATAAATAACTTTTTGTACATCAGAGAATCTGTCCTTACAGGGTTTGTGAGTCAGTAGAAGGTTTTTGGTATATGCCAATTTGCATATTTATTATGTTCTTTTTAGTCCTTTAGTGCAAGAATTCATATTTTATTGTTGGTTCAATTCTAGGATTGGTAAATTAGAGGTTTAGTCATTTGTTTTGATGATGCAATTTAATATAACAGTGGAATGGGAAATTTCAATTTTGCGTGTTCTTGTTTGATCTTTAGTAATCGTTTGTTAAAAAGCAGGTTTTTTATTAATAATCGTTATTTCCATTATTATTGCTTTGGTGCAAGTATATGAAACATGCATTATTATTGGTTATGGAATTTTTATTCCTATTTTTGTAATTTATTTATTTTTAGTGTTCGTTCTTTTATCATCTTTTGTTGAAGAGCAGGTTAATCTTTTGGTATTCATAATTTCAATTGTATTGGTTTGGGAACTGGCAGGTCTTTATTTCTTTCTAGTTCCGATTTTTCTATTGATAATATGTGTTCCCTTATCATCCTTTCCGTTTCACCTATATATTGTTTGTCACATTTTGTGCATGTTATAAGATATATTATGTTTGTGTCTGTACATCTTATAGTCTCTTTTATTTTATATTCCTTGTTTGTGATGCTGGATTTGAATGATTTAGCTTTTTTTGCATGTCTGCATGCTTTGCAGAAACCGCAGGGATAAAATCCCTGTAATGTTTCACCTTGAACTCCTTTTTGGATTTTCGGTTTGTTATGTTTTATGGTTGGAGCTAGTGAACTTTTTAGATTTTTGGCCTTTTTGTAAATGAATTTTGGGTTTTGTGGTAATTTTTCTCCTAAGTGTGGATCTTGTTGTAGTATTTTCCAGTGTGATTTGATAATTTTTTCTATTTCACCTCTATCCTCACTGTACTCTGTGATGAAAGGGATGAACCATTCTTTAGATTCTTCTATAGTGTTAGTTTTATCTTTGGGTTTATATTTGAGTATGTCCTTTCTGTTGGTTTTTTGTACTTGAAGTCTTTCCACTTCTATTTCTTCCTCGGTGTATCCTCTTTCTATGAATTTCTCTTTAAGTCTCTTTGATTGGATTTCAAAATCTGTGTCTTTTTTACAGTTTCTTTTGAGTCTAAGGAACTGACCCTTTGGTATATTTTGTTTCCACCGCTTGAGGTGACCACTTGTTTCGTGTATGAAGTTGTTTGCATCGACCTCTTTGAAATAGGTTTTTGTGAGAAGCTCGTTATTTTCTATGCTAATTTCTAGGTCTAGATAATGTATTTTCTCTGTACTGTAGTCTGCAGTGAATTTTAGATTAAGTTGATTGTTGTTCATATGTTCTAAGCAGGTATTTAAATCTTGTGTTGTGCCTTTCCAGACAAAGAAGAGATCATCAATAAATCTTTTATACATGATGAAATTATTTTTGAAGGGGCTCTCTTGTAGGAATTGTGTTTCCCATAATCCCATGAACAGATTTGCGTAACTAGGGGCAAATTTAGTGCCCATAGCTGTTTCGCAAATCTGTTCATAGTATGTGTTTTCGTACATAAAAAAGTTATGGGTTAGAATAAATTCTATACAATCTATTATGAATTCTTGTTGTTCTTTTAACAAAGTTGGGTCATTTCTTAAATATTTATTGATGGCATGGAGGCCATCTTCGTGTCTAATGGAGGTATACAGTGCCTGAACATCGCATGTCACTAGTATATATTCATCAGTCCATTTGAAATTATCTAACATTATTAATAGGTTTGTTGAGTCTCTTAAATATGAGTCTAAGTTTATGACGTATTTTTGAAGATATTTGTCGATATAGGCTGATAAATTTGACGTTAGTGAGTCAATCCCTGAAATAATTGGTCTGCCTGGTGGGTTAGTAAGTGATTTGTGGATTTTTGGAAGGACGTATATGACTGGAATAATAGGGTGGTTAGGGAGAAGGTAGTTGTGTTCTTTCTCATTAAGAATACCTATATTAGATGCTTTATCCAGAAGGTGTTTTAGAAATACTTTGTAAATGATGGTTGGATTACACCGTAATTTTTTGTAGGTGTTCACATCTTGTATAAGTGAATGTACCATTTGTTTGTATTTGTTTGTATCTAAGATGACTATCCCTCCTCCCTTATCCGCTGGCTTTATTGTGATTTTGTTGTTTTCTTCTAAAATAATACACCTAAAATAATCTCTATAATAAACCTTGCAGCAGTGATGGAAAATAACAGCACAATGTTACACACAACAGAAATACCTGAAAACCCTATATCTCTTAGAAAAGAAAATGATAAAACAGACAGAACCGATATCTTTGAACTCAGACCAACTATATATGACAATATACACAACATCTTTGACAAAACAAATCATACAATACCAACTATAGTCAATAACAGCGATAAAGAAAAAATTAGAGAATTTATGAATTTATTAGAAAAAAAGCTTATTCTGGAAATTAGACACAAAACTGAGTGCATCTTTCTTAATGAGTATTTAAGCGCTAAAAGAATACCTAGGGGACTACGTATAAAAAAGGAATGCACATTCAAAACAGAATCTGAAGAATTTAAAAAGAAATGGGCTGAGATCCTAGATGAGGCATCTGCTAAACTAATGCAATTAATTAAAGAACATAGAGAAGAGATTCTAATAAAGTTAGGAAATGAAATCAATGAAATAGAGAGTAAACTCCAAATATTTAAAGATCTAGACGAATACAAAAGAAAGGAAGAACAACTTAAGAAATTAATGAGGGAAACCAAGGATGAACTGATTAAAATCAAACTAAATACATTTGAAAGAGACAGAGAGGACTATGACACACATCTAAAAAACCCTGATTCAAATAAATACACAAGCCACAGTTGGAGAAGAGACACTATGAAAACCACAGTAGAACACAAAACTGACCTCCCATCAGGGATAAATAAAAGGCCCCTTACAGAAAAACAACAATACAGATTTAAGGACACTCAACATAGTGATACATCTAAAAATGAATATCCCACCAATAATAATAGCGATGACAGAGACTACAGGACACAAAACAACAGATATCAAAATTACAATGAAAGAGAGATCAACTATAAACCATATAACCACAACTCGTATAACACTTTTAAAAGGAACCAAGAAACTTTCTGAACAAGAGAACAAAATTTCAGACCCGCTTGGCAAACAACAGGATACAACCATAAACATCACAACCACCAAAATTACTACCAGAGAAATAAGAAAGAAACAGACTACTCCAGAGAAAATAGAACAGAATATTTACACCAACCTACTTATTACAGAGAACAATACAAAAACCACAATTACTACAATAGAAACCAAGAGTATACAACCAACACAACTCACAACCATGGTTGGAACAACAAAAATATAAATAACAGGACTGAAAAAGAGAATTGGACAGTGCCCACATACAACAGATATGCCCCTTTAGAAAATGAAAATACTATCACAAAAGGTGAACACTCCGCTGTAACTACTGAACAACATTTTTTAGAGGTAGGACCACACCCAAATACCAGAAGAAGAAGAAACCATTCAGAAGAAGAGGTAACGGGAACAGAGAGGAGAAAGAGGAGAGCCCCAATACCAAAACCAACAAGCGAAAAGAATGAGATAAAGCAAAATGGCATCTTTAATCTTAGCAAAGTCACTCTAAATACATCCCAAATAGAAATCTTGAATAAAGGCCTCTCTTTTGCACCAACAAGAAAACTAAATAAATTTGAAACATATATAGACGCCAGGAAATTTATTAGGAAATTAACCCTCAAAAAATATTTCCAGAAGACCTCTCTCGAAAGAGAAATAACTAATGACATCACAAACACCCAAACAGACGACTTCATACACTCAGGGCTAAAAGAAAAATCTAACTTTTATCCTAAACATGAAAAAGGCAACTACATAGAAACCTTTGAGAAACTGATTTTAGAAGATATAAGCAACATCACACAAAAGAAAATAAAACATAACGTCACACTAAAACAAAAAAACCTTATAAAAGAACTAGAAGAAAACAACAAAATCACAATAAAGCCAGCGGATAAGGGAGGAGGGATAGTCATCTTAGATACAAACAAATACAAACAAATGGTACATTCACTTATACAAGATGTGAACACCTACAAAAAATTACGGTGTAATCCAACCATCATTTACAAAGTATTTCTAAAACACCTTCTGGATAAAGCATCTAATATAGGTATTCTTAATGAGAAAGAACACAACTACCTTCTCCCTAACCACCCTATTATTCCAGTCATATACGTCCTTCCAAAAATCCACAAATCACTTACTCACCCACCAGGCAGACCAATTATTTCAGGGATTGACTCACTAACGTCAAATTTATCAGCCTATATCGACAAATATCTTCAAAAATACGTCATAAACTTAGACTCATATTTAAGAGACTCAACAAACCTATTAATAATGTTAGATAATTTCAAATGGACTGATGAATATATACTAGTGACATGCGATGTTCAGGCACTGTATACCTCCATTAGACACGAAGATGGCCTCCATGCCATCAATAAATATTTAAGAAATGACCCAACTTTGTTAAAAGAACAACAAGAATTCATAATAGATTGTATAGAATTTATTCTAACCCATAACTTTTTTATGTACGAAAACACATACTATGAACAGATTTGCGAAACAGCTATGGGCACTAAATTTGCCCCTAGTTACGCAAATCTGTTCATGGGATTATGGGAAACACAATTCCTACAAGAGAGCCCCTTCAAAAATAATTTCATTATGTATAAAAGATTTATTGATGATCTCTTCTTTCTCTGGAAAGGCACAACACAAGATTTAAATACCTGCTTAGAACATATGAACAACAATCAACTTAATCTAAAATTCACTGCAGACTACAGTACAGAGAAAATACATTATCTAGACCTAGAAATTAGCATAGAAAATAACGAGCTTCTCACAAAAACCTATTTCAAAGAGGTCGATGCAAACAACTTCATACACGAAACAAGTGGTCACCTCAAGCGGTGGAAACAAAATATACCAAAGGGTCAGTTCCTTAGACTCAAAAGAAACTGTAAAAAAGACACAGATTTTGAAATCCAATCAAAGAGACTTAAAGAGAAATTCATAGAAAGAGGATACACAGAGGAAGAAATAGAAGTGGAAAGACTTCAAGTACAAAAAACCAACAGAAAGGACATGCTCAAATATAAACCCAAAGATAAAACTAACACTATAGAAGAATCTAAAGAATGGTTCATCCCTTTCATCACAGAGTACAGTGAGGATAGAGGTGAAATAGAAAAAATTATCAAATCACACTGGAAAATACTACAACAAGATCCACACTTAGGAGAAAAATTACCACAAAACCCAAAATTCATTTACAAAAAGGCCAAAAATCTAAAAAGTTCACTAGCTCCAACCATAAAACATAACAAACCGAAAATCCAAAAAGGAGTTCAAGGTGAAACATTACAGGGATTTTATCCCTGCGGTTTCTGCAAAGCATGCAGACATGCAAAAAAAGCTAAATCATTCAAATCCAGCATCACAAACAAGGAATATAAAATAAAAGAGACTATAAGATGTACAGACACAAACATAATATATCTTATAACATGCACAAAATGTGACAAACAATATATAGGTGAAACGGAAAGGATGATAAGGGAACACATATTATCAATAGAAAAATCGGAACTAGAAAGAAATAAAGACCTGCCAGTTCCCAAACCAATACAATTGAAATTATGAATACCAAAAGATTAACCTGCTCTTCAACAAAAGATGATAAAAGAACGAACACTAAAAATAAATAAATTACAAAAATAGGAATAAAAATTCCATAACCAATAATAATGCATGTTTCATATACTTGCACCAAAGCAATAATAATGGAAATAACGATTATTAATAAAAAACCTGCTTTTTAACAAACGATTACTAAAGATCAAACAAGAACACGCAAAATTGAAATTTCCCATTCCACTGTTATATTAAATTGCATCATCAAAACAAATGACTAAACCTCTAATTTACCAATCCTAGAATTGAACCAACAATAAAATATGAATTCTTGCACTAAAGGACTAAAAAGAACATAATAAATATGCAAATTGGCATATACCAAAAACCTTCTACTGACTCACAAACCCTGTAAGGACAGATTCTCTGATGTACAAAAAGTTATTTATGTTTTTATTTGTGTTTACTACTGGAACAAGTTTTCATAACGTTTTATGCATTTACTTGGTCATCTGATACAAATAACTGAAAATTCCCCCATCACCGTGATAAACTGAACCATTAATAGGTCACATGCTAAGGAATGACCAATCACAACAACCAATAGGATCACCAGATTGTAAAGATACAACTACCTAGGGGATCCAATAGAATCAAACCACAGAATATAAAAACCCACTGTTTACAACTGCAAGGATATGCTTGATAAAGGCTGTATTAATCAGCTGAAACGCGTTGCCTACTCCTTGCTACACTGAACATTTTCATAGTCCACTTTCGAAGTGGACCGCCAAGACTACATCAAACCACGGACCAACAAATACGCTTGAAAGATATTCTGAAGCGTTCAAGAACAACCTTCAAAGCACCTAGTCCTCCTTTTAAAGGACCGCCAAGAACAACTGAAATACCTTACCTAATAATTGGGCCTAAAGAAACCTGTGGACACCTGCAGATCGGATACTCTGAAACAAATAGAGTACGGATCTAAACACATTCGCAACAATTCAAGAGGTTTTGAAAACCTGAACCGGGCAAAAAGCCCAGCCATCTGACAAAAGGATTAACGGTTAAAGCGCACTACCACATTACCCCAGCATCTACTCCTTCAAGTGTGTGTAATCGCAGAGACAAACCAATGCGACATACTGAAACCACTACAACACCGGCAGCGGCTATCCCGGCTTCCGATCCACATTCATCACAGTAAAGATTGAATTGGGTACAAAAAGAAACTAGACCAGAAACAAAGTATCCGAAAAGAAACAACGGGTAAGATTTATTATACCTACACCAACTAAGGAAGTTAATGTGAAGGGCAGATAACCAAAACTACTTAACAGTGACTTATAATCGCAATATATATATAGCAATTAGACAAAAACGTGTTGCAGCACGCCCGCACATACTATCCCCACGGAGGACTTAACAACAGCGCTTTTAACAAAAAGCAACAATTACTCTAACGATCACGGCAGAAAGACTTTATCTTTCATAGCTTATTATACGATTTTTACTGTATCACTTTATTTTTGTTTCACTTTTATTATTTGTTACTAATGTTGATACCATTGACGCTATTTTAATTATATTGTTGATACCATTGACGCTATTTTAATTATGTATTTTCAGCTTTAAACAAACGAATATGGTAAATATGGTAATTAAGAATTAATATTGCGAATATTCTTTGTGGATACCATACTTCTTCACAAGTTCACTATATCAAACCCATAAAAAATATCTGCAATTAAACCAAAATTCAAATATACAGATATGTTTGTATAATACACTAAGTAACAGGGATTGGAAAACATATTGTATCATTTTATTCACACTGTATGGTTGGCCAACCAGTTAGATTTGTTTTAAGAATCAATTTCTATTGTTTTAAATTTTATTGTTTGTATTTATAATTCTAAAAATAAATAGATCTCATTGAATCCAACTACATAGTAAGACTATCTTTCCTTACTGGGTAATTAAGCACAAGCGCTTAAGAGTCTCATCCAATCCAGATTTTATCCCCACTTTGAAGTTTGTGAGATTACTTCTTCGAGACTCCGTAGCTTTTACCCCCACTGCGCATAGTTTATTAACCCAACACACCAATGCCCCTGTGCTTATATCAGTGTAAATCTTTCTTATTGGGAGAAGAGTCAGATCCCGTACAGAGCGCTGCCTGGCGGAGCTCATTTTTGGACACTACAAGGCTGGAAACTATAATTTTCCATTATATGGGACATTAGATGTTATTGTCCATTAAAGGACCATTATACACTCAAAAAAATATGCGCTATTTAAATAAAGCATTCCAAGAAGATAAAGTTTGTAATTGACATCTATTATCAATTATTCTGCTAAAGCCCCTAAAAATGATTTGAAAGTTTCTAGTCCTCTGACTGCATATAAATACGTTCGTACAATCTAATAGCTACAAAGCAAGGCTTTTTCCTACACTCCCTAACTAGTGTGCTTACAGCCAGCCCCCATGCTGGAGCTGTCTGTGTAATTGATAATGCAGTTTAATTACAATCCCCTCCTAGTCCGTTTCTCCCTGACTGTTTACACTGGTCACGGGTCTCACTCCCCCTCCTGTCCTCACCGTACCATTCTGTAGACAGCTCTGTGAAATATGATGTGTTTCCCCCCCCCCCCCACTTATTTTCTGTTCATCATCAGGGCGCACCCTATGTTCATCATTTCTTATAATCTGCAGGTCCCATCTGTAACTGAGCTGCTAACAGTGCTAGTACTATGGGGGTACAGTAGGTAGATACATAAGAAGAGGTACGGGTTACAGTAATTAGGTACACTATGGGGTTACAGTAGGTATAGTATGGGGGTACGGGTTACAGTAATTAGGTACACTATGGGGGTACAGTAGGTATATTATGGGGTACAGTAAGTAGGTACATAAGAAGAGGAACTGCTAGAACTATGGGGGTACAGTAGGTAGGTACAGTGGGGGAAAAGTAGGTAGTTACAGTGGGGAGTAAAGTAGGTAGGTACAGTAGGGTGGTACAGTAGTTAGGTACATTATGGGTGTACAGTAAGTACATAAGAAAAGGTACTGGTAGCAGTATAGGGGTAAGGAAGGTAGGTACAGTAGTTGTGTAAAGTATAGAGTACAGTAGGTAGGTACAGTAAGGGGGTACAGTAGGTGTGTAAAGTATAGGGTACAGTAGGTAAGTACATTATGTGGGTACAGTAGGTAGGTACACTATGTGGGTACAGTAGGTAGGTAAAGTATAGGGTACAGTAGGTAAGTACCCTATGTGGGTACAGTAGACGTGTAAAGTATAGGGTACAATAGGTAGGTACAGTAGATACAGTATGGGGGTATAGTAGGTGTGTAAAGTATAGGGTACAGTATGGGGGTACAGTAGGCATGTAAAGTATAGGGTACAATAGGTAGGTACAGTAGGTACAGTATGGGGGTACAGTAGGTAGGTACAGTAGGTGTGTAAAGTATAGGGTGCAGTAGGTGTGTTAAGTATAGGGTACAGTAGGTAGGTACAGTAGGTGTGTAAAGTATAGGGTACAGTAGGTAGGTACACTATGTGGGTACAGAAGGTGTGTAAAGTATAGGGTACAATAGGTAGGTACAGTAGGTACAGTATGGGGGTATAGTAGGTAAGTACAGTAGGCTTGTAACGTATAGGGTACAGTAGGTAGAGTAGGTACAATATGGGGGTACAGTAGGTAAGTACAGTAGGTGTGTAAAGTATAGGGTACAGTAGGTACAGTATGGGGGTACCGTAGGTAAGTACAGCAGGTGTGTAAAGTATAAAGTACAGTTGGTAGGTACAGTATGGGGTACAGAAGGTAGGTACAGTTTGTGGGTACAATAGGTGTGTAAAGTATAGGGTACAGTAGGTACAGTATGGGGCTACAGTAGGTAAGTACAGTAGGTGTGTAAAGTATAAAGTAAAGTAGGTAGGTACAGTATGTAGGTACAGTTTGGGGGTACAATAGGTGTGTAAAGTATAGGGTACAGTATGGGGGTACAGTAGGTAAGTACAGTAGGTGTGTAAAGTATAAAGTACAGTAGGTAGGTACAGTTTGGGGGTACAATAGGTGTGTAAAGTATAAAGTACAGTAGGTAGGTACAGTTTGGGGGTACAATAGGTGTGTAAAGTATAGGGTACAGTAGGTAGGTACACTGTGGAGGTACAGTAGATAGGTACACTATGGGGGTGCAGAAGGTAGGTACAGTAGCTGTGTAAAGAATAGGGTACAGTAGGTGTGTAAAGTATAAAGTACAGTAGGTAGGTACAGTATGGGGGTACAGTAGGTAAGTCCAGTATGGGGGTACAGTAGGTAAGTCCAGTAGGTGTGTAAAGTATAGGGTACAGTAGGTACAGTATGGGGTACAGTAGGTAGGTACAGTTTGGGGGTACAATATGTGTGTAAAGTATAGGGTACAGTAGGTAGGTACACTATGGAGGTACAGTAGATAGGCACACTATGGGGGTGCAGAGGGTAGGTACAGTAGCTGTGTAAAGTATAGGGTACAGTAGGTAAGTACAGTAGGTGTGTAAAGTATAGGGTACAGTAGGTGTGTAAAGTAAAGGGTACAGTATGGGGGTACAGTAGGTAGGTACAGTAAGGGGTACAGAATAGTGGTACACTATGGGGGTGCAGTAGGTAGGTACAGTAGCTGTGTAAAGTATAGGGTACAGTAGTTGTGTAAAGAAAAGGGTACAGTAGGTGTGTAAAGTATAGGGTACAGAAGGTACAGTATGGGGTACAGTAGGTGTGTAAAGTATAGGGTACAGTAGGTGTGTAAAGTATAGGGTACAGTAGGTAAGTACAGTAGGTGTGTAAAGTATAGGGTACAGTAGGTGTGTAAAGTATAGGGTACAGTAGGTAAGTACAGTAGGTGTGTAAAGTATAGGGTACAGAAGGTACAGTATGGGGTACAGTAGGTGTGTAAAGTATAGGGTACAGTAGGTGTGTAAAGTATAGGGTACAGAAGGTACAGTATGGGGTACAGTAAGTGTGTAAAGTATAGGGTACAGTAGGTGTGTAAAGTAAAGGGTACAGTAGGTAAGTACAGTAGGTGTGTAAAGTATAGGGTACAGTAGGTGTGTAAAGTATAGGGTACAGTAGGTAAGTACAGTAGGTGTGTAAAGTATAGGGTACAGTAGGTGTGTAAAGTATAGGGTACAGAAGGTACAGTATGGGGTACAGTAGGTACAGTAGGTGTGTAAAGTATAGGGTACAGTAGGTGTGTAACGTATAGGGTACAGTAGGTAAGTACAGTAGGTGTGTAAAGTATAGGGTACAGTAGGTAAGTACAGTAGGTGTGTAAAGTATAGGGTACAGTAGGTAAGTACAGTAGGTGTGTAAAGTATAGGGTACAGTAGGTGTGTAAAGTATAGGGTACAGTAGGTAAGTACAGTAGGTGTGTAAAGTATAGGGTACAGTAGGTAAGTACAGTAGGTGTGTAAAGTATAGGGTGCAGTAGGTGTGTAAAGTATAGGGTACAGTAGGTAAGTACAGTAGGTGTGTAAAGTATAGGGTACAGTAGGTAAGTACAGTAGGTGTGTAAAGTATAGGGTACAGTAGGTGTGTAAAGTATAGGGTACAGTAGGTAAGTACAGTAGGTGTGTAAAGTATAGGGTACAGTAGGTAAGTACAGTAAGTGTGTAAAGTATAGGGTACAGTAGGTGTGTAAAGTATAGGGTACAGTAGGTACAGTATAGGGTACAGTAGGTGTGTAAAGTATAGGGTACAGTAGGTGTGTATAGTATAGGGTACAGAAGGTACAGTATAGGGTACAGTAGGTGTGTAAAGTATAGGGTACAGTAGGTGTGTAAAGTATAGGGTACAGTAGGTGTGTAAAGTATAGGGTACAGTAGGTAAGTACAGTAGGTGTGTAAAGTATAGGGTACAGTAGGTGTGTAAAGTATAGGGTACAGTAGGTAAGTACAGTAGGTGTGTAAAGTATAGGGTACAGTAGGTGTGTAAAGTATAGGGTACAGTAGGTAAGTACAGTAGGTGTGTAAAGTATAGGGTACAGAAGGTACAGTATAGGGTACAGTAGGTGTGTAAAGTATAGGGTACAGTAGGTAAGTACAGTAGGTGTGTAAAGTATAGGGTACAGTAGGTGTGTAAAGTATAGGGTACAGTAGGTGTGTAAAGTATAGGGTACAGAAGGTACAGTATGGGGTACAGTAGGTGTGTAAAGTATAGGGTACAGTAGGTGTGTAAAGTATAGGGTACAGTAGGTAAGTACAGTAGGTGTGTAAAGTATAGGGTACAGAAGGTACAGTATAGTGTACAGTAGGTGTGTAAAGTATAGGGTACAGTAGGTGTGTAAAGTATAGGGTACAGTAGGTAAGTACAGAAAGTATAGGGTACAGTAGGTGTGTAAAGTATAGGGTACAGTAGGTAAGTACAGTAGGTGCGTAAAGTATAGGGTACAGAAGGTACAGTATAGGGTACAGTAGGTAAGTACAGTAGGTGTGTAAAGTAAAGGGTACAGTATGGGGGTACAGTAGGTGTGTAAAGTATAGGGTACAGTAGGTGTGTAAAGTATAGGGTACAGTAGGTGTGTAGAGTATAGGGTACAGTAGGTACAGTAGGTAAGTAC
This sequence comes from Bombina bombina, assembly GCF_027579735.1. NCBI lineage: Eukaryota > Metazoa > Chordata > Amphibia > Anura > Bombinatoridae > Bombina > Bombina bombina. The sequence continues at coordinate 1,236,005,789 of NC_069502.1, forward strand.
AGTAGGTGTGTAAAGTATAGGGTACAGAAGGTACAGTAGGTAAGTACAGTAGGTGTGTAAAGTATAGGGTACAGTAGGTAAGTACAGTAGGTGTGTAAAGTATAGGGTACAGTAGGTAAGTACAGAAAGTATAGGGTACAGTAGGTGTGTAAAGTATAGGGTACAGTAGGTAAGTACAGTAGGTGCATAAAGTATAGGGTACAGAAGGTACAGTATAGGGTACAGTAGGTGTGTAAAGTATAGGGTACAGTAGGTAAGTACAGAAAGTATAGGGTACAGTAGGTGTGTAAAGTATAGGGTGCAGTAGGTAAGTACAGTAGGTGTGTAAAGTATAGGGTGCAGTAGGTAAGTACAGTAGGTGTGTAAAGTAAAGGGTACAGTATGGGGGTACAGTAGGTGTGTAAAGTATAGGGTACAGTAGGTGTGTAAAGTATAGGGTACAGTAGGTACAGTAGGTAAGTACAGTAGGTGTGTAAAGTATAGTGTGCAGTAGGTGTGTTAAGTATAGGGTACAGTAGGTAGGTACACTATGTGGGTACAGAAGGTGTGTAAAGTATAGGGTACAATAGGTAGGTACAGTAGGTACAGTATGGGGGTATAGTAGGTAAGTACAGTAGGCTTGTAAAGTATAGGGTACAGTAGGTAGAGTAGGTACAATATGGGGGTACAGTAGGTAAGTACAGTAGGTGTGTAAAGTATAGGGTACAGTAGGTACAGTATGGGGGTACCGTAGGTAAGTACAGCAGGTGTGTAAAGTATAAAGTACAGTTGGTAGGTACAGTATGGGGTACAGAAGGTAGGTACAGTTTGTGGGTACAATAGGTGTGTAAAGTATAGGGTACAGTAGGTACAGTATGGGGCTACAGTAGGTAAGTACAGTAGGTGTGTAAAGTATAAAGTAAAGTAGGTAGGTACAGTATGTAGGTACAGTTTGGGGGTACAATAGGTGTGTAAAGTATAGGGTACAGTATGGGGGTACAGTAGGTAAGTACAGTATGGGGGTACAGTAGGTAAGTCCAGTAGGTGTGTAAAGTATAGGGTACAGTAGGTACAGTATGGGGTACAGTAGGTAGGTACAGTTTGGGGGTACAATATGTGTGTAAAGTATAGGGTACAGTAGGTAGGTACACTATGGAGGTACAGTAGATAGGCACACTATGGGGGTGCAGAGGGTAGGTACAGTAGCTGTGTAAAGTATAGGGTACAGTAGGTACAGTATGGGGTACAGTAGGTAAGTACAGTAGGTGTGTAAAGTATAGGGTACAGTAGGTGTGTAAAGTAAAGGGTACAGTATGGGGGTACAGTAGGTAGGTACAGTAAGGGGTACAGAATAGTGGTACACTATGGGGGTGCAGTAGGTAGGTACAGTAGCTGTGTAAAGTATAGGGTACAGTAGTTGTGTAAAGAAAAGGGTACAGTAGGTGTGTAAAGTATAGGGTACAGAAGGTACAGTAGGTGTGTAAAGTATAGGGTACAGTAGGTGTGTAAAGTATAGGGTACAGTAGGTAAGTACAGTAGGTGTGTAAAGTATAGGGTACAGTAGGTGTGTAAAGTATAGGGTACAGTAGGTAAGTACAGTAGGTGTGTAAAGTATAGGGTACAGTAGGTACAGTATGGGGTACAGTAGGTGTGTAAAGTATAGGGTACAGTAGGTGTGTAAAGTATAGGGTACAGAAGGTACAGTATGGGGTACAGTAAGTGTGTAAAGTATAGGGTACAGTAGGTGTGTAAAGTAAAGGGTACAGTAGGTAAGTACAGTAGGTGTGTAAAGTATAGGGTACAGTAGGTGTGTAAAGTATAGGGTACAGTAGGTAAGTACAGTAGGTGTGTAAAGTATAGGGTACAGTAGGTGTGTAAAGTATAGGGTACAGAAGGTACAGTATGGGGTACAGTAGGTGTGTAAAGTATAGGGTACAGTAGGTGTGTAACGTATAGGGTACAGTAGGTAAGTACAGTAGGTGTGTAAAGTATAGGGTACAGTAGGTAAGTACAGTAGGTGTGTAAAGTATAGGGTACAGTAGGTAAGTACAGTAGGTGTGTAAAGTATAGGGTACAGTAGGTGTGTAAAGTATAGGGTACAGTAGGTAAGTACAGTAGGTGTGTAAAGTATAGGGTGCAGTAGGTGTGTAAAGTATAGGGTACAGTAGGTAAGTACAGTAGGTGTGTAAAGTATAGGGTACAGTAGGTGTGTAAAGTATAGGGTACAGTAGGTAAGTACAGTAGGTGTGTAAAGTACAGGGTACAGTAGGTGTGTAAAGTATAGGGTACAGTAGGTAAGTACAGTAGGTGTGTAAAGTATAGGGTACAGTAGGTAAGTACAGTAAGTGTGTAAAGTATAGGGTACAGTAGGTGTGTAAAGTATAGGGTACAGTAGGTACAGTATAGGGTACAGTAGGTGTGTAAAGTATAGGGTACAGTAGGTGTGTATAGTATAGGGTACAGAAGGTACAGTATAGGGTACAGTAGGTGTGTAAAGTATAGGGTACAGTAGGTGTGTAAAGTATAGGGTACAGTAGGTGTGTAAAGTATAGGGTACAGTAGGTAAGTACAGTAGGTGTGTAAAGTATAGGGTACAGTAGGTGTGTAAAGTATAGGGTACAGTAGGTGTGTAAAGTATAGGGTACAGTAGGTAAGTACAGTAGGTGTGTAAAGTATAGGGTACAGTAGGTGTGTAAAGTATAGGGTACAGTAGGTAAGTACAGTAGGTGTGTAAAGTATAGGGTACAGAAGGTACAGTATAGGGTACAGTAGGTGTGTAAAGTATAGGGTACAGTAGGTAAGTACAGTAGGTGTGTAAAGTATAGGGTACAGTAGGTGTGTAAAGTATAGGGTACAGTAGGTGTGTAAAGTATAGGGTACAGAAGGTACAGTATGGGGTACAGTAGGTGTGTAAAGTATAGGGTACAGTAGGTGTGTAAAGTATAGGGTACAGTAGGTAAGTACAGTAGGTGTGTAAAGTATAGGGTACAGAAGGTACAGTATAGTGTACAGTAGGTGTGTAAAGTATAGGGTACAGTAGGTAAGTACAGAAAGTATAGGGTACAGTAGGTGTGTAAAGTATAGGGTACAGTAGGTAAGTACAGTAGGTGCGTAAAGTATAGGGTGCAGTAGGTAAGTACAGTAGGTGTGTAAAGTATAGGGTACAGTAGGTAAGTACAGTAGGTGCGTAAAGTATAGGGTACAGAAGGTACAGTATAGGGTACAGTAGGTAAGTACAGTAGGTGTGTAAAGTAAAGGGTACAGTATGGGGGTACAGTAGGTGTGTAAAGTATAGGGTACAGTAGGTGTGTAAAGTATAGGGTACAGTAGGTGTGTAGAGTATAGGGTACAGTAGGTACAGTAGGTAAGTACAGTAGGTGTGTAAAGTATAGGGTACAGAAGGTACAGTAGGTAAGTACAGTAGGTGTGTAAAGTATAGGGTACAGTAGGTAAGTACAGTAGGTGTGTAAAGTATAGGGTACAGTAGGTAAGTACAGTAGGTGTGTAAAGTATAGGGTACAGTAGGTAAGTACAGAAAGTATAGGGTACAGTAGGTGTGTAAAGTATAGGGTACAGTAGTTAAGTACAGTAGGTGCGTAAAGTATAGGGTACAGAAGGTACAGTATAGGGTACAGTAGGTGTGTAAAGTATAGGGTACAGTAGGTAAGTACAGAAAGTATAGGGTACAGTAGGTGTGTAAAGTATAGGGTGCAGTAGGTAAGTACAGTAGGTGTGTAAAGTATAGGGTGCAGTAGGTAAGTACAGTAGGTGTGTAAAGTAAAGGGTACAGTATGGGGGTACAGTAGGTGTGTAAAGTATAGGGTACAGTAGGTGTGTAAAGTATAGGGTACAGTAGGTACAGTAGGTAAGTACAGTAGGTGTGTAAAGTATAGTGTGCAGTAGGTGTGTTAAGTATAGGGTACAGTAGGTAGGTACAGTAGGTGTGTAAAGTATAGGGTACAGTAGGTAGGTACACTATGTGGGTACAGAAGGTGTGTAAAGTATAGGGTACAATAGGTAGGTACAGTAGGTACAGTATGGGGGTATAGTAGGTAAGTACAGTAGGCTTGTAAAGTATAGGGTACAGTAGGTAGAGTAGGTACAATATGGGGGTACAGTAGGTAAGTACAGTAGGTGTGTAAAGTATAGGGTACAGTAGGTACAGTATGGGGGTACCGTAGGTAAGTACAGCAGGTGTGTAAAGTATAAAGTACAGTTGGTAGGTACAGTATGGGGTACAGAAGGTAGGTACAGTTTGTGGGTACAATAGGTGTGTAAAGTATAGGGTACAGTAGGTACAGTATGGGGCTACAGTAGGTAAGTACAGTAGGTGTGTAAAGTATAAAGTAAAGTAGGTAGGTACAGTATGTAGGTACAGTTTGGGGGTACAATAGGTGTGTAAAGTATAGGGTACAGTATGGGGGTACAGTAGGTAAGTACAGTAGGTGTGTAAAGTATAAAGTACAGTAGGTAGGTACAGTTTGGGGGTACAATAGGTGTGTAAAGTATAGGGTACAGTAGGTAGGTACACTGTGGAGGTACAGTAGATAGGTACACTATGGGGGTGCAGAAGGTAGGTACAGTAGCTGTGTAAAGAATAGGGTACAGTAGGTGTGTAAAGTATAAAGTACAGTAGGTAGGTACAGTATGGGGGTACAGTAGGTAAGTCCAGTATGGGGGTACAGTAGGTAAGTCCAGTAGGTGTGTAAAGTATAGGGTACAGTAGGTACAGTATGGGGTACAGTAGGTAGGTACAGTTTGGGGGTACAATATGTGTGTAAAGTATAGGGTACAGTAGGTAGGTACACTATGGAGGTACAGTAGATAGGCACACTATGGGGGTGCAGAGGGTAGGTACAGTAGCTGTGTAAAGTATAGGGTACAGTAGGTACAGTATGGGGTACAGTAGGTAAGTACAGTAGGTGTGTAAAGTATAGGGTACAGTAGGTGTGTAAAGTAAAGGGTACAGTATGGGGGTACAGTAGGTAGGTACAGTAAGGGGTACAGAATAGTGGTACACTATGGGGGTGCAGTAGGTAGGTACAGTAGGTGTGTAAAGTATAGGCTACAGTAGGTAAGTACAGTAGGTGTGTAAAGTATAGGCTACAGTAGGTAAGTACAGTAGTTGTGTAAAGTATAGGGTACAGTAGGTAAGTACAGTAGGTGTGTAAAGTATAGGGTACAGTAGGTAAGTACAGTAGGTGTGTAAAGTAAAGGGTACAGTAGGTAAGTACAGTAGGTGTGTAAAGTATAGGGTACAGAAGGTACAGTATGGGGTACAGTAGGTGTGTAAAGTATAGGGTACAGTAGGTGTGTAAAGTATAGGGTACAGAAGGTACAGTATGGGGTACAGTAAGTGTGTAAAGTATAGGGTACAGTAGGTGTGTAAAGTAAAGGGTACAGTAGGTAAGTACAGTAGGTGTGTAAAGTATAGGGTACAGTAGGTGTGTAAAGTATAGGGTACAGTAGGTAAGTACAGTAGGTGTGTAAAGTATAGGGTACAGTAGGTGTGTAAAGTATAGGGTACAGAAGGTACAGTATGGGGTACAGTAGGTGTGTAAAGTATAGGGTACAGTAGGTGTGTAACGTATAGTGTACAGTAGGTAAGTACAGTAGGTGTGTAAAGTATAGGGTACAGTAGGTAAGTACAGTAGGTGTGTAAAGTATAGGGTACAGTAGGTAAGTACAGTAGGTGTGTAAAGTATAGGGTACAGTAGGTGTGTAAAGTATAGGGTACAGTAGGTAAGTACAGTAGGTGTGTAAAGTATAGGGTGCAGTAGGTGTGTAAAGTATAGGGTACAGTAGGTAAGTACAGTAGGTGTGTAAAGTATAGGGTACAGTAGGTGTGTAAAGTATAGGGTACAGTAGGTAAGTACAGTAGGTGTGTAAAGTATAGGGTACAGTAGGTAAGTACAGTAGGTGTGTAAAGTATAGGGTACAGTAGGTAAGTACAGTAGGTGTGTAAAGTATAGGGTACAGTAGGTGTGTAAAGTATAGGGTACAGTAGGTACAGTATAGGGTACAGTAGGTGTGTAAAGTATAGGGTACAGTAGGTGTGTAAAGTATAGGGTACAGTAGGTAAGTACAGTAGGTGTGTAAAGTATAGGGTACAGAAGGTACAGTATAGTGTACAGTAGGTGTGTAAAGTATAGGGTACAGTAGGTAAGTACAGAAAGTATAGGGTACAGTAGGTGTGTAAAGTATAGGGTACAGTAGGTAAGTACAGTAGGTGCGTAAAGTATAGGGTGCAGTAGGTAAGTACAGTAGGTGTGTAAAGTATAGGGTACAGTAGGTAAGTACAGTAGGTGCGTAAAGTATAGGGTACAGAAGGTACAGTATAGGGTACAGTAGGTAAGTACAGTAGGTAACATAGTAACATAGTAGATAAGGTTGAAAAAAGACTGAAGTCCATCGAGTTCAACCTATAAAAGTATAGGGTACAGTAGGTAAGTACAGTAGGTGTGTAAAGTATAGGGTACAGTATGGGGGTACAGTAGGTGTGTAAAGTATAGGGTACAGTAGGTGTGTAAAGTATAGGGTACAGTAGGTGTGTAGAGTATAGGGTACAGTAGGTACAGTAGGTAAGTACAGTAGGTGTGTAAAGTATAGGGTACAGAAGGTACAGTAGGTAAGTACAGTAGGTGTGTAAAGTATAGGGTACAGTAGGTAAGTACAGTAGGTGTGTAAAGTATAGGGTACAGTAGGTAAGTACAGTAGGTGTGTAAAGTATAGGGTACAGTAGGTAAGTACAGAAAGTATAGGGTACAGTAGGTGTGTAAAGTATAGGGTACAGTAGGTAAGTACAGTAGGTGCGTAAAGTATAGGGTACAGAAGGTACAGTATAGGGTACAGTAGGTGTGTAAAGTATAGGGTACAGTAGGTAAGTACAGAAAGTATAGGGTACAGTAGGTGTGTAAAGTATAGGGTGCAGTAGGTAAGTACAGTAGGTGTGTAAAGTATAGGGTGCAGTAGGTAAGTACAGTAGGTGTGTAAAGTAAAGGGTACAGTATGGGGGTACAGTAGGTGTGTAAAGTATAGGGTACAGTAGGTGTGTAAAGTATAGGGTACAGTAGGTACAGTAGGTAAGTACAGTAGGTGTGTAAAGTATAGTGTGCAGTAGGTGTGTTAAGTATAGGGTACAGTAGGTAGGTACAGTAGGTGTGTAAAGTATAGGGTACAGTAGGTAGGTACACTATGTGGGTACAGAAGGTGTGTAAAGTATAGGGTACAATAGGTAGGTACAGTAGGTACAGTATGGGGGTATAGTAGGTAAGTACAGTAGGCTTGTAAAGTATAGGGTACAGTAGGTAGAGTAGGTACAATATGGGGGTACAGTAGGTAAGTACAGTAGGTGTGTAAAGTATAGGGTACAGTAGGTACAGTATGGGGGTACCGTAGGTAAGTACAGCAGGTGTGTAAAGTATAAAGTACAGTTGGTAGGTACAGTATGGGGTACAGAAGGTAGGTACAGTTTGTGGGTACAATAGGTGTGTAAAGTATAGGGTACAGTAGGTACAGTATGGGGCTACAGTAGGTAAGTACAGTAGGTGTGTAAAGTATAAAGTAAAGTAGGTAGGTACAGTATGTAGGTACAGTTTGGGGGTACAATAGGTGTGTAAAGTATAGGGTACAGTATGGGGGTACAGTAGGTAAGTACAGTAGGTGTGTAAAGTATAAAGTACAGTAGGTAGGTACAGTTTGGGGGTACAATAGGTGTGTAAAGTATAGGGTACAGTAGGTAAGTACAGTAGGTGTGTAAAGTAAAGGGTACAGTAGGTAAGTACAGTAGGTGTGTAAAGTATAGGGTACAGAAGGTACAGTATGGGGTACAGTAGGTGTGTAAAGTATAGGGTACAGTAGGTGTGTAAAGTATAGGGTACAGAAGGTATAGTATGGGGTACAGTAAGTGTGTAAAGTATAGGGTACAGTAGGTGTGTAAAGTAAAGGGTACAGTAGGTAAGTACAGTAGGTGTGTAAAGTATAGGGTACAGTAGGTGTGTAAAGTATAGGGTACAGTAGGTAAGTACAGTAGGTGTGTAAAGTATAGGGTACAGTAGGTGTGTAAAGTATAGGGTACAGTAGGTAAGTACAGTAGGTGTGTAAAGTATAGGGTACAGAAGGTACAGTATGGGGTACAGTAGGTGTGTAAAGTATAGGGTACAGTAGGTGTGTAACGTATAGGGTACAGTAGGTAAGTACAGTAGGTGTGTAAAGTATAGGGTACAGTAGGTAAGTACAGTAGGTGTGTAAAGTATAGGGTACAGTAGGTAAGTACAGTAGGTGTGTAAAGTATAGGGTACAGTAGGTGTGTAAAGTATAGGGTACAGTAGGTAAGTACAGTAGGTGTGTAAAGTATAGGGTGCAGTAGGTGTGTAAAGTATAGGGTACAGTAGGTAAGTACAGTAGGTGTGTAAAGTATAGGGTACAGTAGGTGTGTAAAGTATAGGGTACAGTAGGTAAGTACAGTAGGTGTGTAAAGTATAGGGTACAGTAGGTAAGTACAGTAGGTGTGTAAAGTATAGGGTACAGTAGGTGTGTAAAGTATAGGGTACAGTAGGTACAGTATAGGGTACAGTAGGTGTGTAAAGTATAGGGTACAGTAGGTGTGTATAGTATAGGGTACAGAAGGTACAGTATAGGGTACAGTAGGTGTGTAAAGTATAGGGTACAGTAGGTAAGTACAGTAGGTGTGTAAAGTATAGGGTACAGTAGGTGTGTAAAGTATAGGGTACAGTAGGTAAGTACAGTAGGTGTGTAAAGTATAGGGTGCAGTAGGTAAGTACAGTAGGTGTGTAAAGTATAGGGTGCAGTAGGTAAGTACAGTAGGTGTGTAAAGTATAGGGTACAGTAGGTAAGTACAGTAGGTGTGTAAAGTATAGGGTGCAGTAGGTAAGTACAGTAGGTGTGTAAAGTATAGGGTACAGTAGGTAAGTACAGTAGGTGTGTAAAGTATAGGGTGCAGTAGGTAAGTACAGTAGGTGTGTAAAGTATAGGGTGCAGTAGGTAAGTACAGTAGGTGTGTAAAGTATAGGGTGCAGTAGGTAAGTACAGTAGGTGTGTAAAGTATAGGGTACAGTAGGTAAGTACAGTAGGTGTGTAAAGTATAGGGTGCAGTAGGTGTGTAAAGTATAGGGTACAGTAGGTAAGTACAGTAGGTGTGTAAAGTATAGGGTGCAGTAGGTAAGTACAGTAGGTGTGTAAAGTATAGGGTGCAGTAGGTAAGTACAGTAGGTGTGTAAAGTATAGGGTGCAGTAGGTAAGTACAGTAGGTGTGTAAAGTATAGGGTACAGTAGGTAAGTACAGTAGGTGTGTAAAGTATAGGGTGCAGTAGGTAAGTACAGTAGGTGTGTAAAGTATAGGGTACAGTAGGTAAGTACAGTAGGTGTGTAAAGTAGGTGTGTAAAGTATAGGGTACAGTAGGTAAGTACAGTAGGTGTGTAAAGTATAGGGTGCAGTAGGTAAGTACAGTAGGTGTGTAAAGTATAGGGTACAGTAGGTAAGTACAGTAGGTGTGTAAAGTATAGGGTACAGTAGGTAAGTACAGTAGGTGTGTAAAGTATAGGGTGCAGTAGGTAAGTACAGTAGGTGTGTAAAGTATAGGGTGCAGTAGGTAAGTACAGTAGGTGTGTAAAGTATAGGGTACAGTAGGTAAGTACAGTAGGTGTGTAAAGTATAGGGTGCTGTAGGTAAGTACAGTAGGTGTGTAAAGTATAGGGTTCACGTAGGTAAGTACAGTAGGTGTGTAAAGTATAGGGTACAGTAGGTAAGTACAGTAGGTGTGTAAAGTATCGGGTACAGTAGGTAAGTACAGTAGGTGTGTAAAGTATAGGGTACAGTAGGTAAGTACAGTAGGTGTGTAAACGTAAAGGGTGCAGTAGGTAAGTACAGTAGGTGTGTCAAGTATAGGGGTACAGTAGGTAAGTACAGTAGGTGTGTAAGTATAGGGCTCCAGTAGGTACGTACAGTAATGTGTAACAGTATGAAGTACAGTAAGGTGTGTAAAGTATAGGGTACAGTAAGGTACAGTACAGTAGGTGTGTAAAGTAAGTGGTGCCAGTAGGAACGTACAGTAGGGGTAACGTAAGGGCCCTACAGTAGATAGTACAGTAGGTGTGTAAAGTATAGGGTACAGTAGGTAAGTACAGAAGGTGTGTAACGTATAGGGTACAGTAGGTAAGTATCAGTCGGTGTGTAAAGTATAGGGTACAGTAGGTAAGTACAGTAGGTGTGTAAAGTATAGGGTACAGTAGGTAAGTACAGTAGGTGTGTAAAGTATAGGGTACAGTAGGTAAGTAGTCAGTAGGTGTGTAAAGTATAGGGTACAGTAGCGTATAGTGCAGTAGGAGTACAGTAGTGTGTAAAGTAGAGGGTACAGTAAGGTAAGTACAGTAGGTGTGTAAAGTATAGGGGTGCAGTAGGTAAGTACAGTAGGTGTGTAAAGTAAGGGGTACAGTAAGGTAAGTACAGTAGGTGTTGTAAAGTGTAGGTGGCAGTAGGTAAGTACAGTAGGTGTAGTAAAGTATAGGGTGCAGTAGGTAAGTACGGAGTGAAGTATAGGGGAAAGTAGGTAGTACAGTAGTGTGTAAAGTATAGGGGTACAGTAAGGAAGTACAGTAGGGTGTGTAAAGTATAGGGTACAGTAGGGTAAGTACAGTAGGTGTGTAAAGTATAGGAGTTGTGCAGTAGGTAAGTTCCAGTAGGTGTGTAAAAGTATAGGGGTTACAGTAGGGTAAGTACAGTAGGTGTGTAAAGTATAGGGTACAGTAGGTAAGTACAGTAGGTTTGTTGTAAAGATTGGGGTCAGGTAGGTAAGTACAGTAGGTGCTGTAAAGTATGGGGACAGTAGGTAAGTACAGTAGGGGGTGCTGTAAAGTAAAGGGTACAGTAGGTAAGTACAGTAGGTGTGTAAAGTATAGGGTACAGTAGGTAAGTACAGTAGGTGTGTAAAGTATAGGGTACAGTAGGTGTGTAAAGTATGGGGTACAGTAGGTAAGTACAGTAGGTGTGTAAAGTATGGGGTACAGTAGGTAAGTACAGTAGGTGTGTAAAGTATAGGGTGCAGTAGGTAAGTACAGTAGGTGTGTAAAGTATAGGGTACAGTAGATAAGTACAGTAGGTGTGTAAAGTATAGGGTACAGTAGGTAAGTACAGTAGGTGTGTAAAGTATAGGGTACAGTAGGTAAGTACAGTAGGTGTGTAAAGTATGGGGTACAGTAGGTAAGTACAGTAGGTGTGTAAAGTATAGGGTACAGTAGGTAAGTACAGTAGGTGTGTAAAGTATAGGGTACAGTAGGTAAGTACAGTAGGTGTGTAAAGTATAGGGTACAGTAGGTAAGTACAGTAGGTGTGTAAAGTATGGGGTACAGTAGGTAAGTACAGTAGGTGTGTAAAGTATGGGGTACAGTAGGTAAGTACAGTAGGTGTGTAAAGTAAAGGGTACAGTAGGTAAGTACAGTAGGTGTGTAAAGTATAGGGTACAGTAGGTAAGTACAGTAGGTGTGTAAAGTATAGGGTACAGTAGGTACAGTAGGTGTGTAAAGTATAGGGTACAGTAGGTAAGTACAGTAGGTGTGTAAAGTATGGGGTACAGTAGGTAAGTACAGTAGGTGTGTAAAGTATAGGGTACAGTAGGTAAGTACAGTAGGTGTGTAAAGTATAGGGTGCAGTAGGTAAGTACACTAGGTGTGTAAAGTATAGGGTACAGTAGGTGTGTAAAGTATAGGGTACAGTAGGTAAGTAAAGTATAGGGTACAGTAGGTAAGTACAGTAGGTGTGTAAAGTATGGGGTACAGTAGGTAAGTACAGTAGGTGCTGTAAAGTATGGGGGTACAGTAGTAAGTACAGTAGGTGGTGTAAAGTATAGGGTGCAGTAGGTAAGTACAGTAGGTGTGTAAAGTATAGGGTGCAGTAGGTAAGTACAGTAGGTGTGTAAAGTATAGGGTACAGTAGGTAAGTACAGTAGGTGTGTAAAGTATAGGGTACAGTAGGTAAGTACAGTAGGTGTGTAAAGTATAGGGTACAGTAGGTAAGTACAGTAGGTGTGTAAAGTATAGGGTGCAGTAGGTAAGTACAGTAGGTGTGTAAAGTATAGGGTACAGTAGGTGTGTAAAGTATAGGGTGCAGTAGGTAAGTACAGTAGGTGTGTAAAGTATGGGGTACAGTAGGTAAGTACAGTAGGTGTGTAAAGTATAGGGTGCAGTAGGTAAGTACAGTAGGTGTGTAAAGTATAGGGTACAGTAGGTAAGTACAGTAGGTGTGTAAAGTATGGGGTACAGTAGGTAAGTACAGTAGGTGTGTAAAGTATGGGGTACAGTAGGTAAGTACAGTAGGTGTGTAAAGTATAGGGTACAGTAGGTGTGTAAAGTATAGGGTGCAGTAGGTAAGTACAGTAGGTGTGTAAAGTATAGGGTACAGTAGGTAAGTACAGTAGGTGTGTAAAGTATAGGGTGCAGTAGGTAGTACAGTAGGTGTGTAAAGTATGGGGTACAGTAGGTAAGTACAGTAGGTGTGTAAAGTATAGGGTGCAGTAGGTAAGTACAGTAGGTGTGTAAAGTATAGGGTTCAGTAGGTAAGTACAGTAGGTGTGTAAAGTATAGGGGTTACAGTATGGTTAGGTACAGTAGGTGTGTAAAGTATAGGGTGCAGTAGGTAAGTACAGTAGGTGTGTAAAGTATAGGGTGCAGTATGGGGGTACAGTAGGTGTGTAAAGTATAGGGGTGCAGTAGGGGTACAGTAGGTGTGTAAAGTATAAGGGTACAGTAGGTAAGTACAGT